>NC_045427.1:565203436-565506467 GCF_902635505.1 Sarcophilus harrisii | reverse complement strand
TGAATATATTCATTTCTGGAATCCATGTGCAGAGTGACTAACATGCCAAGGTCTCTTGCAAGCCTTATTCTTTGTTTGTCTTTCTTTCCCCCTCCCACCCTCTTCTCAAAGCCCATCAAATGTTGAAAGATATTAGCATTGCATAGGTCTCCTCCCCTTCCAATGAAAAGATATCTGTAATGAAGTCAGTTTGGACATAGGGAGTGTTGTTAAATGGATGACTCACTGGTTAGATAACAGGATGCTGGGTTAGGGTCTTTCATCCCATTCCCTCTTTGCTCTGTTTTTTGGATGTAGTGTTTGAACCCCCTAAACCTTGGTTTCATAACCTATGAATTCAAGATTAAATGGACCATTTTGGGGATGGGATTGGAATTTCAGTAAAAGGGAGGAAGGAGCATAGGAGAGAATAAGAAGATGAGAAACTGACCTCATAAGAACTACTTGAAAACACTTGAACTGTTTGAAAAGAAAGTCTTGATGGAAAAGTGTTGTATGCCTAGTTGCAGATGCTCCCTAAGGGATCAGAGTCTGTTTCCCCAGTCTTCTCCCCCCCACCTTTTTTTTTTTTTTTTTTTTTTTTTTTGCTTTCTTGGTAATATTTTTTCAAAAACATTGTTTGCATATTAAAGAAAGATTGTTCGCTGTTTTATTTCTCCCCACTTTTCCCCCTAGTAATTCTATACTCATACATCAAAGGAGTTGTTTTGCCTGTAATTATGCCTTTATGTACACAGAGGCAGGTTAATTACTGAAAAGGAGATAGGAGAATTTCCACTGAAACCTCTTCTTCTTACATTCAGATGGGATACAGGTCACCTGGTTATCTCTGAGAAAATACTTTTTGACTTTCTAAGTCTTTCTAATTGATCTCAGTTCTTTCCTACTTTTCTTCCATTTATACACACACTAATTCTGTCTGTCTCTCTGAATCTCTTTCTGCCTCTTGTCTCTGTCTCTCTCTATCTATATCTATGTGATCCTCTCTGCATCTTTCTCTTTCTGTGTCTGTCTCTTTCTCTGGTGGTCTGTCTGTGACTGTGTCTGTCTGTCTGCCTTTCTCTGTCTCTCTCTCTCCATCCAGGTTAGTTTAGACTCTGCTTGCACTCTTCAATGTCGTTTGGCAAATGTGTGTGTGTGTGTGTGTGTGTGTGTGTGTGTGTGTGTGAATGATGTTTCCTTTGCCTCATTAAAGCATTGCTAATTGAACTTTTTGATTTGGAAGGAAACCTTCCAGTGAGATAAGAAATTGCCTCAGAGTTCTAGGAACCAAAGCATTGGTGAATCTCACTCCTATTTTTCTTGCAGGTTTCATTGTTTTTAGGGGAGAAATCTATTCAAGTTTGTCCTGTGATGGAACTTTAAGAACTAAAAGAACCTTTTGACATTCCAAATACTGTAGCCATGTCTGAATCGGGAATAAACTGTAGCTATAGAAAAGGTTTTGGTTCTTCCTATAGCTATAACCAGATATCTTCCAGTTCAGATCCCTTTTGTGATCAATGCATTAAGGAATATAAAAGAGTAAAGAGAACAAAAAGTCTCTGCATTAGCATAAGAACTCAGTTTTTGTTTGTTTGTTTCTTCTTACTAGTATCCTGATTCCTCGAATCCCAGAATTCCAGAGTCAAAAAGAGATCTTAGAGATCATCTAGTCTAAACCTTACTTGAAGTTTCTACAATATATAAACGAGTGGTAGCCCAGCCACAGCCCAAACATCTCAAGTGACAATGAACTGTTTATCCTAGAATTAGAAGGAAGCTTGGAAGTTATTCAGTTCAATTGGTACTGAAATGGAATCCATTCCTCCCCAACATCATTATCCATTCTCAGTGATGGAAGGCTCCCTATTGAGGTAGCCCATTTTACTTTTAGACACTTATGATTACCTGGAAATTCTTCCTTATTCTTGGCTGAAATGTGCCTTTCTATAAATGCCATTCATTTTTCCTACTTCTTTCCTCAGTCTTTGAGGCTGTGCAAAATAAGTCTGATCCAACTTCCATATGACAAAGCTCTTCAGATGCTATAAGATGCCTATCACCTTTTTCTTCTCTTCCAAAGTCTTTCCTGCCTCAAGCTCAACATCCTTAGTTTCTTCAATAATCTTGTCTGTCTTTCTTTTTTAAAGACTTTAAAATAACCTCTGAAAACAGTACAACTAAATTTACATGCATTTTTGCATTTACTTCAAAAAAATTTTTTAATTAAATTTTTGTTTTACATTGTTAATCTTTTACACTCTAATGCTGTCAGCTTAAGGTACCATTCTAATGTTTTCTCTCAGTATCAATCATTAGCGATTATTGCTACAATATTATTTAGCCAATTGACATTAACTTTTACAAAAGGCATTTACTGAAAAAACATAATGAGAACCAAAATATAAAATCATCTCCTAAACCAAGTTATGTATTCCTCCTTGCACCTCAAACCCTGGGGAGAGTGTACTCAAGCTTAAAATGGTTGCTATATCAGGTTTTTACCATCAGGTTCATTTCTGGGTGAGAACCAGCCAATGGATAAAACTCCTTTGCTGCAAGTCATACCTTTTGATTTATCATAGGACTAGATTCTGTAGGTCACTCCTTGGTGTTGTGCTTCTTACTAGGCTCAGTTTCCAGGAAATTCTGCAATGGACTTCTACACCTAGATGTTTATGTCTCTTCTGCCCTCTCAGCAACTTACAAGACCATATAGCAATGGAAAGAAGACACAAATAGGAGGCATCTCTGTGTCAGATGCAGGCTTGCCGAGGAAGTCCTGTGCTCAAATGCAGGGCCAGGCATGAGATGGAAAAGGGAAGAGTTCCTTTCTATTACCTCTCTAAAGTTCAGAGACACATTTTCCTTGTGGCTAGCAGGAAGGATGGAAAAAAAAAGACCTTTATTTGGGAAATTCGCGATTTTTGTATGTAAACTTAGTTCTAATTTAGCAGCTAATTACAAGGTTTTTCTTCATCATTCATTCAGTGACCAAAGAGGCAACAGCTATTCAAGACATGCTCTGAATGGAGGAGCGAGGCCCCTCTATTAAATGTCATTATAGTTTTCCAAAAGCAGGTTCTTTACAGCTCTATAGGCTGTTATCAGGAAAAGCTTGGGTCCTAAATTGCAAGTCCCCCTCTTAATAAAGAAGAAAAAAGAAGGAAAAAAGTTCAACACAACTAGCCAACATATTGGAAAAGTATGACTTTATAATGCAGTGCTCCATAACCATGGTTTTCCACTTCTACAAAGGAGAGTAAGGTGTCTTTTCCCATCTCTTTTTTGGGGTCATGCTTCATTATTATAATTTCACAGTAATCAGTTTCAGTTATTTTGCTATTACTGCTCTTTTCATTTAAATTGTTGTATTCATTGTTTGTTGTTTTCCTGGATCTATTGGCTTCATTTTTTATCAGTTCATTTAAATCTTTCCATTATTTTTAGTATTTATCAAATGCATCTTTTCTTACATTCTTGTACCATTTTTCCCCCTTAATCATTCATTGCTCCTTCACTATTTATCCATGGACTTAATACATTATTCCTTTCCCTTTGTTTTCTGCCTTCCCTTTCCTTATTTATACACCTTCTGACATTGCAATCTTTTCCCACAAAATAACTTTGAGTCACTTGTAGGAGAGTTTGAGATTTAGGCTATAATATTCTTTGCTCCTCTACCTCTACTTTTCCCATTTCCTTAAATTCTGTTTACATCTTTATCTTGTGAGTTCAGAGTGATAGGGTGGTAAGGGAATCTATTGTGAATCTCCTTGCTCTTTTTTTTTTTTTTTTCATATCCTATAGCTGTCTTTTTCTTTTTCTTTCTTTCTTTTTAAAAATAATTTTTAAATACACGGTAATTTAATGAATTAATTATTCTTTCCTTGGTAATTGTACTGATTTATCTTTTTTTTTTTTTTGTATTTCTTTTGTTTGGAAATATTCTGCTCCTGTCTTGAATTTTTGGCTTTAGGAATGGCTCAAATGATTCTCTTTTGTTGAATGTTAATCTTTTTTTTTAGTTGTTGATGATAAGGCTTAGGTTAGGAGTATATGTCTTTACAGGTTGTAGATTGAGCTCCTTTTCTTTTTGGAATATACTATTTTCTTTCTATGGTTTCTAGTGGAAGTATAATAATCTTGTATTATTGAATTTCCTTACTTTTATATTTGAAGACTTTTCTCTTGACCACTTGCAAAATTTGTCATTGAAATTGTTACATTCAACTATTATGTGTTAAAGAGTTCAAAGTACAGACTTGGTTCTCCATAATCCTTAGGAGCAATGTGTTGATTCTATTGACTGGTGTTTTGTTTTCTGTATTTAGCAATTCTGGAAATTTTTCTTTATTTTTCATATTATACTATTAAAGTTTTTTGATTTGTCATGTTATTTTGGGACACATTGGTACTTAAATTATCTCTAGGAATCCTATCTTCAAGATCAATGGTTTCCTTATATAGAGAGATTTATTTCTCTTCTGCCAGATTTCCCTAAGTGATTAATATGTGTGTCTCAGAAATTATAGTTCTTAATGAAGCAAAACATACACACACACATACACACACACACACACACACACACGACAAAAAAAAAAATAAACCTCTCCATAATTTTCTAAATAAAGAGATTGAATTCACAGTGGAAAGTGCTACCAAGAAGCAAAAGAAAGATAAACAGACTTAGAATATGCTAAGTGAATTGTTAAGGTGTGTTTTTTTAAACATATCTAGTATTAATTTATAAATATTTTACCTTGTTGGAGTTATCTCCCCAATCTTCTACCCTTCCTCCATAAATTCAGCTGTAATTTGCACTACGTCTCATGCATAAATCCTCTGGTGGGGATGAGGGGGAATTGTTTCAAGTTAGTAGGGACTAGGAAAAGTGCCTAGTGTACCATCCTGTTTATCAGGTAACCTGAGGTCCTAGCTTTTCTTGGTTACTGAAAGTTTCCACTAGGGACTTGCCAAATGAAAGATTTAATTGAATTAGAATATATCCAGTTTGGTGGTGGTGGGGGTGATGGTGAGAAATATCATCTTTCCAGTCATGTAGGTTTAAAATCTAGTGATCAACCTAGATAAATCTCTTCATTCTCTCTTCACTCACCATATACAACCATTTTTACTCTAACTTTTATTGGTTGTACTTCTCTGTCACAGAATTTTAGAGTTGGAAGAAATTTTAGCAACCATCTAGTGAAATCCATATATGAGAGAACTCTTTACTGTGATATATATATATTACCTATATGATATCTATACTATATATAGTATAGATATTAATATATGATATAATACTTTTACTATAATATGCCATGTGTCATCAGATCGCTAAATGAAGACCTTTCAGAAAAGAGGACCCATAACCTTTTGGTATAGTTTATTCCACTTTGAGAGAGCTCTAGTTAGGAAATTTTTCTTGATATGAAACTTAAATTGACTTTTTTCAACTTTTCCCTGTTTCTGCCTCTGAAGTCAAAGAGAACAAATTTAAGCCTCTACCATAACACATGACAGCTCATCAAATACATGAAGACAACTATTATCTCCCCTTTTCCCCATCTTCTCTTTTACAGGCTAAAGATACCTGGGTATATCAATTAATCCTTAAATTTCATAGACTGAAGGAACTTTACTCTCTGTCCTTTAGATGCTCTCTAGTTTAGATGGATGGAGGAAGGAAATACCATTCATATAGTACCAGGCACTGTGCTCAGTACTTCTACAAATATTTTCTTAGTTGATGACCTTTTGAGGTCTATTTTGAGATGTGATTGTTATCTCTATTTATAGTTCAGGAAAGGAGAAAACAAAGTTTAAATGATTTACCCGGGATTACATAATGTCTGAGGCTGGATCTGAACTCAGATCCTTCTGTCTCCAGGTATATCTGCTTCCCTGCCAGCTGCCCAAGTTATCAAGCCCAGAACTGAACACAATACTCCAGATGAGTTCTGATAAGGACATAGTATAATGGTACTATCATCTCTGTATTCCTGAAAACTATGCCTCTCTTAATATAGTCCTAATGATATTGCGTTGTTGTTTTTTGGCTGTCACATATTGTTGATTCATTTTGAGCTTGCAGTTCACAGATATTTTTTTCAGAAAAATCTCATATAACACAATTGTGTGCCTCTCTCATTCTGTACTTTTGATTTTTTTATACCCAAGTATAAGACTTTACATTTATCCCTGGTGAATTTCTTCTTATGTATACAGTCCAATGCTGTAGCCTGTCAAAATCATTTTGAATGCCGAGTTATCATCCATTGTGTTAGATACCCACCCCCACTTTGTGTCAAATGCAAATTTGATGATCCAGCTAGTGTTTATCTGAGTCATTAATCAAAATGTGAAAAAGTACAGGACCAAGCACAGATCCATGAGATATATCCTTGGATACCTTCCTGCCATATTGGCAATAAACGCAACCAGTTCGGAATCCTAATTGTATTATCAATTAATTTATATTTTTCTGTCTTCACCACAAGAAGAGTGAGATACTTCATTTTAAAACAAACAAAAAACTTTGATTAAATGTAGGTAAACTGTAGCCATAGCATGCCCTCATCTATTAGGTTAGTAGTTCTGTTCAAAAAGGAAATGAGATCAGTTTGGCACAACCTATTATCGATGAAGCCATTGTGGCTCTTTGTAATCACCACTTCCTTTTCAAGATATTTGCAAACCATTTCTTTAATGATCCAATCTAGAATTTTACCAGGATTCAAAGTCAAGTTTACTAGTCTATAGTTTGCAGACTCTGTTCTCTTCCGTTTAAAAAAAAAATCACAAATACCAAATGAAGACTAAAAAAAAAATTTAAATCACATTTGTCCTTCCTTATTTTGTGACCCTTTTACCATCTTCAATAATTTTCGATATTACTTATGGTGGCTTAGCATCTATCCCTTCTTTAAGTGCCATAGGTTGTAGTTCACTTGGATCAGGTGAGTTGAATTCATCAAGAGCAATTAGGTGTTCTCGTTCTATCTCCTTATCTTGGATATCAACTCCTTGTCAGTCATTTTTTATTCATTCACTTCTTGTGCAAAGGTCATTCTTTTTGGCAGAGAAAGCAGAAATTGAATAATAAATGAATATTGCTATCTTCTCTCTGGTGTTATTTGTGATTGTTCATAGGACTTCTATACACATCCTTCTCTTTGCTCACTTGACTAACATTCCAGTTCAGAGTCTCTTCTCCTTGATTGGATTATTAAAATATCTTTTTTTTTAAACTGGTTTCCCTGCTTTTAGTCTCTTCTTTTCATTCTATCTTCCACATAGATATTCTAAAATCATGAACCTGACCATGAAACTTCCCTATTCAAAAAGCTCCAATGGCTTCCTCTTGAATCTGGGTTAGAATAAAGACCTTGCAAAGGATATGAAAAGACAATTTTCAGATGAAGAAATTGAAACCATTTCTAATCATGTGAAAAGGTGCTCTAAATCACTATTGATCAGAGAAATGCAAATTAAGACATCCTGAGGTACCATTACACACCTCTCAGATTGGCTAAGATAACAGTAAAAGATAACAACAAATGTTGGAGGGGATATGGGAAAACTGGGGCATGAATACATTGGTTGATGAACTTGTGAACTGATACAATCATTCTGGAGAGCAATTTGGAATTATGTCCAAAGGGCAATCAAACTGTACATTGCCTCTGCTGAGTTTGTATTCCAAAGAGATCATAAAGGAGGGAAAGGGACCCACATGTACAAAAATGTTTGTGACAGCTCTTTTTGTAGTGGCAAGAAACTGGAAACTGAATTGGAAAATGGCTGAATAAGTTATGGTACACGAATGTTATGGAATATTATTGTTCTAAAAGAAATGATCAGCAGGATGATTTCAAATAGACCTGAAAAGACTTACATGAACTGGTACTAAGTGAAATGAGCAGAATCAGGAGATCATTATACACAGCAACAGTAAGATTATACAATGATAGATTCTGATGGACATGACTCTTGTCAACAATGAGGTGATTCAGACCAGTTCCCATGGTCTTGTGATGAAGAAAGCCATTTTCGCCCAGAGAGAGGACAGTGGGAACTGAATGTGGACCACAACATAGTATTTTCACTCTTTTTGTTGTTTTTTGCTTGCATTTTGTTTTCTCATTTTTTTTCCTTTTTTATCTGATTTTTCTTGTACAGCATATTTGTGGAAATATATAGAGAATAATTGCACATGTTTAACATAACATCACTTGCCAACTAGGAGAGGAAGTGGGGGAAAGGAAAGGAAAAAATTAGAACACAGGGTTTTGTAGGGGTAAATGTTGAAAATTATTCATGTATATATTTTGAAAATAAAAACTTTAATTTAAAAAAGAAGCTATGAAAATAAAAGACTTTAATAATAAAGAAAGAAATATAGATCATGTTTGGATAAAGCTCTTAAAATTCCAATATTTTTGTATTCCAATATTCCAAAATATTTTTCCAGATTAAACACACCTAGTTCTCTCTCATGTATTCTGCATTCTGGTCCAACTGGTTTACTTACTATTCCTTGTACATGATAGTCCATTTTTCATCTCTATAGCTTTACATAAACTGTTATTTATGCCTATGTTACCCACCCCCTTGAACTCTGGTTCTTAAAGATTTTATTCTCCTTTAGGTGGAAAACTTTTTTTTTGTAGTTCTAGAAAGGAGGAACCAAAGACAAAGGATGAAAGTTATAGGGAAGCAACTCCCCTTATAGCTCAGATCAAGTGCCAACTCCTTCAAGAGATCTTTATTGATTCTCCTAGAAGTTAATGTCCTTCCTAAAACTGCTTCATATTATATTGTACATATTTTATCTTTATTCATCTATGTACTTCATATCAGTCTCCCCGGAAATATGTCCTTCTTAGAATCTTTCCTTCTTCAGATTAAATGTCCCTAAGTACCTTGGTCCCATCAGGATGTGGGACAAGATCAGCTGAGGGTCTTCCATGGTCCATACTGAATCTTCTTGAGGAAGAGAGTAGGGAAAAGCCTTATTCAGAAGGCTACCACTCTAGGAGGGGCTTAAAACATCAAGTCAATGAGGTGAATGATTTTGAGTCAAGGTTTGATTACTAGAAACACAGGGTCTGAACCAAGAGCCTAGAAGCTAGATGAAGGGTGCTGATCAGGATTCAGTACCAAGATCAACAGTTTAAAGTGTAGATTTACAGCTGTAGTCTGGGATCAGGAAAAAAAGTTGTAATAACAGAAGAACAAGCAGAGTTCAGAGGTTAGTACAGAGTCCAAAGCAATTTGTCTCATTTGGCATTTTGTTGACATGTGTCTTTTCTTATGCTTGGGCCCATGAGACAGTCTCCACCTCCTAGTCCCTTCTTAATCAACTTCAATTGGAGTATTACTCACTATTGCTAGCATTGCACTCAGGACAAGCAGCCATACCTAAGTGACAAGAGGCATTTCCTGCAATATTCACTGACTTCTTTTACCCTTTCTACATTTTACTCAAACGAATCCAAACTCTTCTCAGTTTAAGACTCTCCTAAGGATGGAACCATCTCTTTCTCTAGAGTATCATGTTTGCTAAGGCAATCATGGATCACTAGCACTAAAATTTTTATCCTAAATACTGTGCATATGTTCATATCAATACATTCTGGAGTTGAGAGGAAAGTGGGCTCCTCCTCCACCTCCAATATAACATTCCAGATACCTGTACTCTCTCTTAGTCTTTGTCTTTATTCATTGCTGTGTAGACTTGGAAAAATATGTTCTATATATGGAATTTAGTTATTGATAGCTTTACAAAGAGTTTTTTTTTTTTTTTTAATTGCTAGCCTCATTTAGTCCCATATCTCTCTTTTACAGAGAAGGAAACAGGCTAAGGGAAGTGGACTCAGAGAAGATTTCATAGATAGTAAGTAGAAGAGCCAGGATTTATATACAGATCTTCTGACTCTAAATCCAGACATTTCTGACCTTCCTTTATGGTATCTCCTTCTCACTCTCTCAGATATACTTTGACCATATGTTTTTCCTTCCTTTATCCTCTTTCTTTCTTTTTTTTTTTTTTAAAGTTGGTTTATTTTAAAAAACAGAAAATTTTGTTTTGGAATTCAAAACAAAATGAAACAAAAGAGAACATTGTCATGTGCCCAGCAGAATATTAGGAAGGATTCGATATATATAACACCAAATACCAGTTCAAGGAAAATATATATATATATGTATATGTATATTTATATTAGTAGAAGAAATTCTATTCATGAGTGTCCATCTTTACTTCCTTGTAAAGTGTTCTTTTGTTCTCTGCTGTATACCTTTTTTACTTTATTCTTTTCTCCCCTTTTCATCCCCACCCCCAAGCAGACTAGTAGTTAAGAAAGGGCATATCTATGTTTACATATATGGATATATACATACAGAAACACAAACACACACATCTCACCTCCCATCCCATAAACACATACATATATATATTTTCTCTGATTCTTTGCTTTAATTCTGCTCATAATTTGTCTTGCTATTATTTAACCTACCCCCACCCATGGATCCCTTTTTTGTCTTCTTCCCTCACCCCATGCTTCCCTACCTGCCCATGCCCCTTTATTTCTTTATAGATTTTGGAGGGTTCTACACCCTACATAGTACATATGTAGTGTTGCTATTTAATCCATTCCCCGATGTGAGTAGGTTTTCAGAACTAAGAGTTCTCTAGGCCCCCTTCTAATGCCTCTATGTCTATTCTTCCTCTACACTTCAATTGTGTAATTACTATTTTTGCCTTAACTCTATTCCTTCTTTTGAGCTGCCCTATTATTGATGTCAGTCTTAAACATACGATATTCATTTCCCATTTATAAAAAACATAAATTTGTCCATCTTGAGTTCCTTGAAATTGATCTTTGATGTTGGCTCTTCTATGTTAAATTTTCTAGTAAGTTCAGATTTGGGTGATAAAAAGTCCTGAAAATCTGTGGGTTCATTGAATGTTCATTTTTTTCTCATTCAATATTATAGTTAATTTTGCTAGATATGATATTTTTGGTCACAGGCTTAGTTTTTTTGATCACTATATATGATTCCAAGACCTGTGGTCTTTTATTGTAACTCTGGCAAGTTCTATACAATTCTAATTATAGCTCCAGTAAATTCGAATTGTTTTTTTTTTTCTTGTTTCTTGCAAAATTTTCTTTGATCTGGGAGTTTCAAAAATTGGAAATAATGTTCTTATGTGTTTTCCAAAAAGGATCTCATCGAGGTGGTGATGGTTGAATTTTTTTTTTCTTTTTCAACTTTTACCCTCCTGTTCTAACACTCCAGGACAATTTTTTTGGATTATTTTTTGCATTATTGTGTCAAGGTCTTTTTTTTTTTTATCATAACTTTCAGGCAGTACAATTATTCTTATATTTTCTCTTCTCAATCTGTTGTCTAGATCTATGCTTTTTCTTAGGTTTCACATTTTGTTCTATTTTTTCATTCTTTATAAATCTGTTTTGTTATTTCTTGCTCTCTCATAGCTTCCCTGGTTTTCCTTTGCACAATTCTAATTTTCAAAGAGTTGTTTTCGTCTTTTGAGGTTTTATCTCCTTTTCTAGTTGGTTAACTTTTTTTCCCCCATAATCTTGTTTTTCTTGAATGGTTTTTATTTTATTTTATTTTTTGTTATTTTTCCTCCAGGTCTCTCATTTGATTTTTAAAAAAATTGAGTTCTATAAATTCTCTTTTGGGCATTCTTACCCTTTCTTTGGGTAGAAGCTTTTTTTTTTTTTTTTTTTTTTTTTTTTACTTCATTATTCTTCTCTGAAGATGAACTCTACTCTTCCCTGTTCCCATATGGTGGAGTTCTTTCTTCTTTGACTATTCACTTTTTTTCTTAAATAAGAGGTATTAATATAAGCACCTCTAATTCTGGGGAAGGGGGGGATGGTATTTCTGGTTTCACCTCAGTTCTCTTCACTAACCAGGAATTCCAAACCACAGTCTGCAGGATCCCTGCCCTGATACTTCTGCATTTTATAGGTCCTGAATTCTCACGCAGAGCCAAGTCCTCCCCACAGATGGGCCTGGCATTCCCAACCAGCTGAGGTTCCCTTGGTCTTCCTGGACTTGGACCCCAAAGTCCAAGAGGTGAAAGTTTCTGTGGTTCCTGCTGATGCTCCAGAAACATCCAGCTAGCCCCAGGACTCCCCACTTATTGATTCTGTGGAGATAGCCTGTAGATGTTTGTACTTCACAGGAGTTTAACCCCTGCCCTGAGTCTTTCTTCAGATCTCTGGTTATGTCGGGAGAACCCAGTTCTGCCCCAAGTCCTCTTGATTTTTCACCAGTCTGTATTCACACTGAGGCACAAATTTGTTGTATTCATGGGGGAAGGTGAGAGAATTTGAAATTTACTAACCTACTCCACCATCTTCCCATAATTCTCCCCCCCCCCATCATCCTCTTTCCCCAAAATTCTGCCGTTGGAAAAGGATCCAGAAACTTATGCTTACTCAGATGTCAAAGAGTGATAATAACTTAAAGTATTATGCTTTCCATAGTGTGGTTGAAAAGATGGCTGAGTTGGAGTATGAAGCCTTTAGTTCAGATATTAGCTTAGCTGTTATTTGTGTGACCTTCAACTTTGGATTTGTATTCCTGGTCTGGAACTTCAAATATGTTTTTTATTCATACCAGGCCTTAATTTCCTTATTTGTAAAATAAAAGTATAGAACTAGAAGACCACTATGGTTCTTTTCATCTCTAAATCTTCTACTTTTTCTCTTGCCATCTATAATTTAGCAGGAGTCACAGCCTTAAGCCAAAGGAATTAAGCCTATATGGTAGGATTTTAGTCCTTAGTGGCAAGTGTTTTGGGAGCAGAAGGACTTCCTTGTTGTACTCAAAGTACCTTTTTCATTTTTCATTTTTTTCAACTCACAGATATTTATTTTCTCTTCCTCCCACCACTTCTTTACTTGAAAAAAGAAAACAAAATCATTTTAAATAAATATGCATAGTCAAACAAAAACAGATTCTCACATAAACCACATCCTAAAAATGTGTCCTATTTTGTGTAGTTAGTTAGTTCATCATCTCTCTGTCAGGAGGTACATAACATTCTTCATTATCAGTCTTTTGGAATCATCGTTGGTCCTTGTACTGATGAAAATTCTCCAGTCTTTAAAAGTTGTTCATTTTCACATTGTTATAGTATAAATAAACAATATTTTTGGGGCAGTTGCTGTTCCAGCTATGTTTTCAGTTCATCTTGACCGTGGAGATTCTGTTCGAACTAGATAAACTACACTGGGTTCATGTCTATATCTGGAACTACCATTTCTCTTCCAGTTCTGCTACCCAAGCAATTACCCAGCAAAAACAATCAAGAAGGAAGTAGAACAAAGAGACAAAATAATCAATTTGTTCTTCCTTCCCTCTCCCCCCCCTCCTCCTCCTCTTCTTCTTGTTTTCTTCTCCTCCTTCTTGTTCTCCTTTTTCTTCTTCTTTTTTATTGAATCACTCCAACCCTCCCTGCTGGAACTACTGTATTATAGGCTCTCAGAGTACTTTGCACCTTTCATGCCTACTCACCCTTCATATTGCAACTATTTATGTGCATGCCATTTCCCCCTATAATATTTTAAGTTTATCTCTGTTTTCCCTCCATTGCTTTAAGCTGGGCTTTAGTGATCATGCAATGACCTGGATGTCACACAGTCCTGTTGTCCTGGCTTTTTATGTCTAACTAGCAGCCTGCATGAAGCCAGCATTGAAGGCTTTTTAAAATACAACCTTGTAGCAGCCCAGAAAGTCATTTCCCAGGTGGTTTCCTGCAACTTCCCATCACACACACACACACACACACACACACACACACACACACACACCTCCCTCTTTTTTTTCCTCTCTTTCTCTTCTTTTCTCTGACCTCTTCCTGCTAGACTAGTTCCAGATCACTCACTAATCAGCTGTGTTGGGAAAATAATTGGGGCATAATGTCATCATCTCTAAAATGAAGAAGTTAGACCTTTAGGGGTCCTGAATATCTATGCATTTTTCTTTTTTTCTTTCTTTCTTTTTCCTTTTTGTTTTTCTCTACCTTCCTTTATTCTGTTATCTCTCCCTTCCCTCTTCTGCCTACTTAATTGTAAGGGCTTGAAAGATCACTGATCCTTGTGTCTATTGATATCTATGGCAGATAGTACTAGGGAACACCAGATTGCTTGAGGCCTGTTAACCTTTTCTTTTTATAATATCTTGGCAGTAAGAGGTCACATCCTAGAAGGAAGAAACTTCATTAGGAGCTCAAAGATGGCAGTAATGAGAAAGTAGGTTCTCTAAGTATTTACCTCTTTCCTTTATTGCTGATGGTAGAAATGTATTGGTGTCTGAATGGAATGAATCCTTGGCCTGTTTCAACATCAGGAAAGCATATTTGAAACTGTGCCAGAGTGGTTTAAAAATATTTTTATTTCTTATGGGATACTAATTCACAGAGGCAAGTAAGGATATCTTTTTTATAAGTACACCCTGCCAAACACTCATATTAAAACAATTGCATGAAATTATAACCTACCTGGAATAGCCAAAAGTGTAATCAGAGGCTATTTCTATATAACTACAGACTGAAACCACCAGTCCTAGACAGGCAGGAACATGACAATAAATAGTAGCAAGAAAACTTCCCCAGACTTTTGATACCATTGCATCATCCTTTAGGTGGAATCAGACTTATGATTCATAAACCCATAGAAAGTCAGAGTTGAAGAAACCTTAGATTTAATCTAATCTCCTCATTTGACAAAAAAGGAAATAGAGAGGGGAAGTGATTTATCCAAGATCATGTGGCTAGTCAGTGGTAGAACCAAGATTAGAACAATGATCTTTCCAAAATTCAATGATATCATTCATTCAATTTAGGTAGCTCTTCCTTATTTTGAACTTTTCTGCATCTCCTCCTTCACCCCTCCAAGAGGTCTGATATGGATCTGTGTGACGTTGCCCCCTCCTTGGTGTCCATATACATGAAAAGGTGAAAAGTTGATGGCCAAACTAGAGAGATTCTTTATATATCTGAAGATTCTTTTATCTTGGCTCCTATCTAACATTTAGAGGTTTAGGGAATGAAGAATATGAACATGTATACCTACCAGAACTTAATTTCCTCATGTATGTGCCATTTTGACTTTTGAAGATTCAAGAAAGCCCTTTGTGATACACATTGATGTCAGCCTGTCAGCTTAACTAGGAACAATTTTATATATAAGGATAGGAATGACCACCAGTGTTTGACAATTGTAGACTCACTACAAATGAGACATATTATTATCCTAAAGTTATCCTACCAAAGGAATTTTGCCCTTCAGGTTGCTAGAGAGTTAATACCCCTTCCCATAAGCCATGTCTACATCATTCAGAGTAGTAAAGATGAGTTAGGTCCAGTTCTGCTCCTCCACATCATAGCTTAGTCCTTTTGTTGCTCCATAGACTTTAGGACCATGTGCTTGCTCTTCTTTCTAAAAGACTGAATTTAGGTATTCTTAATCTTCATCCCTGGGGCCATATGGTTCCCTTCTTTTCTCTTCTAAAAACTCTGAGGTTACCACCTCTCCCTGTCTGTCATCTCTGGGGTTAAGAGATTCTCCCATTGCCCCTAGAAAGCTTCCTATTCTGAGTTTTAATGGCTCTCAGGAGATCATGTGGCTGCACAAATTCATGACAGAGAACCAAGTCTACTTTTGTGTATAAACTCTTTCAGCTACCTTAATCTTGATATTCTGATAAGGTGCAAGATTAAGATATCTATACCTTCCATAATAAGATGTCTTCAAAAAAACAGAACACAAGAAATATCATTCTTTAACTTTGTCAAGCTGACAATTCTAGTCATTAATATGCCATCCATCACTTCAATAAGGATGTCCACATCTTATATAGAGATATCTTTAGACTACTTCTAGTCACATCCTCTATATTTTTCCCTTCAATTAAATATTTTGTCATCCATGCAAATCGTACAACAGTGTCCTTGTGTGCATTTATTTGCAACTCCAATTCTGTATTTCTCTCTGAGACCTGAAGAAACTTTAGAACAGAGTTCTTTTTTAATTATTTAATATTTTATTTTTCCCAATTACATTTAAAAACAACTTTAACATTGTTTTTTCCTCAAATTTTGAATTCCAAATTCTCACCCTCTGTCCCTTCACCCTCTCATCGAGAAGGCAAGCAACATGACAAAGGTTATATATGTGTAGTCATGCAAAACACATTTCCATGTAAGTCATTGTATGAAAGAAAACAGCCCAACCCTCCCCTCACCTCTAAGAAAAATAGAGAAAGTAAAGAAAAAGTATCTTTGATTGGCATTCAGGCTCTACCAGTTCTTTTTCTGGACGTGGACAACACAATTCATCTTAAGTTTTACAGAATTGTCTTGGATCATTGTATTGCTGAGAATAGCTAAGTTACTCATAATACATCATCATATAATATTACTGTTATTGTGTACAATGTTCTTCTGGTTCTACTCATTTGTGTCAGTTCATGTAAGTCTTTCCCTGTTTTATTTTTCTGAGAGCATCCTGCTCATCATTTCTTAAAGCATAATAGTATTCCATCACAATCATATACAACAACTTATTGAGTCATTCCTTAATTTATGGGCATTCCCTCAATTTCTAATTCTTTGCCATCACTAAAGGGCTGCTATAAATATTTTTGTAGGACAGGGGTTCTTAATTGAGATCTCTCAACTTGTTTTTAAATGAATATTCTGATGGCTTTCTTTGTAGATTCTATATATTTTATTTTACTGTTTTAAAAACAGCATTCCAGAAGTGGCACATAGATTGTAAAGGGAGTCTAATCCTTTCTCTATGGTTATGCAGAGACACTAAGTTCAGAACTTTCGCTCTTTTCCTGAATATCTCATCTGTGTGCTTTATTCCTCTCAGGCATCCATCCCCAGGTATAAGACTCTTACTATAGTTAGATCCTTCCAAAACTAAAAATCCTTTGTGAGGGTACATATGTACCATAACTCAGAGAGTCTGGCACTATTATTCGCCTCAGAATATAAAATAGTACATTGTTATATATTACATATATAATATGTATGTTATATAAATATGATATGTAATATGTTACATATATAATAGTACAAGATAATACAGTGTTCTACTAGTCTTATAATTATCTTGATGCTTGCAAAAGGCCTGCAATAATTTTTTAAAAATGAGGTGGCAAAAGATTTATATTATGAAAAAATGAGTATGAACTTGGACAGACAGAGATAGTGGAGGATAGAGGAACTTGGCATGCCATGGTTTCACAAAGAGTCAGACAGACCCAACACAACAAAATATAAAAAAAAATAACTAAAAAATAGTAACAAAAGAAATAAAGGGGAAAAAAAACTACATCAAAATGACTGCTCTTTTCAAGAGGAAAGCAAATAGTATTGTAAAGAGTCAAGCAAAAACCCTTCACACAAATGTGGTGTTCATAGGAATCCTGGATGAGGCTCCACAGTGTAGCATTCCACTGATGTGTTTAGGTTACTGGAACTTGTTCAGCTTCATAATTTATTCAACCACTGCTCACAAGCCTTCATTTCCCTCTAAACCTAGATAAAGCTAATACTCTAGATAAATCACATGATATCATAATACTGCCAAACAACATTTACTTAAAATAGAATGCAAGGTATGCAACAAGAAATATGCATCCAGCAGGGAACATGCTAACCATCCATTTTTCCTAACTACAATATCCAAAACTTTCCAGAAGTGTAGGTTGTGAGTCTTCATGTGCTGATTTGTCTCTTTAACACTCTTTAACAGAACAGGAGAAATAGTTTTTTAACTCTTCTCTCTTTGTACTCTTATTTCTGCAATAATATCAGCCTAAAGAAGGAGAAGTGGTACAGTGGATAGTGCATAGAATGCTGGCGCCGGAGTCACGAAGACTTCATTTAATTAAAATCTGGCCTTAGATTCTTACTAGTTGTGTGATCCTAGACAAGTCACTTAATCCTGCCTCCAGTTCCTCATCTGTAAAATGGGCTGGAGAAGGAAATGATAAACCACTTCAGTATCTTTATTTATTTATTTTGCTGAGGCAATTGGGGTTGTGACTTGCCCAGGATCACACAGGTAGGAAGTATTAAGTGTTTGAGGCCAGATTTGAACTCAGGTCCTCCTGACTTCAGGGCTGATGCTCTACCACTGCAGCACCTAGCTGCCACGACTTCAGTATCTTTGCCAAAAAAAAAAAAAAAAAAAAAAAAAAAATCCCAAATAGAGTTAGGAAAAATGGGGACGGGTCTGAAATGACTAAATAAAAACAAGAGAATATAAAGAGGTGTTGGTGGTTTGCTAAGGGACTGAATGCAACAGGCTTAGGATCTGAAAAGTATCAGAACCCAGCAATGGATCTGTAAAATCTGGAAATCTTGCATATATACCTTTGCGATATATAATTCTATCTGGGAGAAAGTCTGGAGCCATTGGTTCTTAGCTCAGAAGAGGGAAGGTCTCCTGTCAGTAGTAGCAAGAGTCAGACACCACTACAATATCTTTCTGTTTCCTCTTCTTCCAATGTCTTGCTCATCTCTTCTCTTCTCCTATATTTCCCTCCCATTTCATGCCTAGCCTTCCATCTGCAGACACTGACACCCAACCAGATTCCATGTGGGAATTATTATGTTCCTCACATGCTATTTTCCTAGTTCTTCCACCCTCCTTTTAAAAACAAACAAACAGGAAAGTTTCTCATCGAATTCCTCCCTAATATTTGTGGAAAATTTATCTCTATAATTTCTGGCCTGAATCATGACAAAGAAAAATGCCATTCTTAGGATTCTCTAAGGGTTATCCTATACTACCTCCAAGATATGGAAACTCCAGAACTGTATACAATATATTCATACATTCACTGAATTTTAGATTGTCCCAAATCTTTAAACACATAAGGAAGCTGCTAATATAAACAGGATAACAAATTTAATTCCTACATGCTTATGTCCCTGTATTTCTTTATAATTCTGTTCTCTCCAGTGAACAGCAATGGTCTCTCAAAGTCTCAACTTTTTCCATTTCTAATTTAACAAACCCTCACAGAGTGCCAACTATGTACATAACACTGTTGGCCTTAACATTTCTTAAAATATTTGTGATAGGAAGGAACTTCAAGATCATATAGGTCAATGCCTCATTCTTGGAATTGTTCTTGGTTCTTTTCTTTTGTCCCCCATAATTAATCAATTACAAAATCATGTTGAGTCTATCTCCTCAATATCTTTACTAGTAGAAAGAACATGGATATGGAGCTAGAGGTTCAAATGCCCTTTGTGACTGGGTAAACTATTTAATCTTTTATGTACCTCAGGAAATGAGGCAGACTAGATGATCTTTAAGTTATTTTACATCTCTAAAGATAAGATGATCACCTTAGGTTTCTTTTCACTTATACTACTCAGTTTAGTTGTCCACCAGTTCTCTCCTAGACTATTGTAATAGGCTGCTAATTATATTTCTCTTCATCAACTTAGTCTTTGTCTGATACCAATAAGATTATATAGGTTGTAGAGTCCATTAAGACAGGAACTTTCAAGCAGCAGAGTAGACAGATGCACACACAATTATTTAAGAAGCACTACCAGGTCTCACTGACTCCAAATATCTTATTCAAATACATCACAGCACTACTTTTTCTAATTGCCTTGCCAGAAAATCCCACTATTTGAATCATGAATAAGTCAGATAACAATAATAGGGACCTTGTCTCCTGGGGAAGACTACACTTAGTTCACTTGGAATGGTCACAGACCAAAGATCTTAGCCAGCCCCCATGAACATATGACTCAACTGATCAAATTAGATAATTGTCACAGAAGTCAAGATCTTGATATTTGAAAGATACCTGGGGCAAATGGCATGATTTGGGAAGGTACTTTTTTCAGGGAAGTAACATTGAATATTAGTGACTGAAATTGTTTTGCTTCATAATTCTGTTTATAACTGCCTGTTGTTGTAGAGTGAAGGAAATGGCACCTTCACAATGTAGTTTACCTTTGCCAATTAACCTGATCAGTGGAAAAGAGAGCTTCAAGTAGTGATGTTTGCAAGCTTAATTAGTTCACATAACCACACCATACTATTTATATATGTATTCATGTATCCATCCATCCTTTCAACAGTCACTAAATACTTTCTATGCTCAGAGAGGCAGAATTGTGCAGTGGGAAAGGTCGTGTACTTTTTCTTTCTTTTTATGATGAACTTAAAGATCAATAAACATGAACATCTTGGTATGCAGAACAAAATGGAGGATTGTATATGAAACTATGAACTTCAGGTTAGCACAGTTTTAAAATATATATATTAAATTTAATGTGATGTTCCCATAATATAACAATTGTTAAGGCTGTCTGTGTCTTCTAAACTTGATTTCCTCTATTGTGTTTACTTTTTAAATGTTTGATTGAAGAAAGAATTCTTGTACTTTGCAGCAAAACATTGACAGAGTTTCATATGTTATCCTTATGGTCAAAACAGAGTCATGTAGGTTAGAGAATAGTACAGGTGCATTTGGACCTAGCTGAATGACAACCAACTTGTAGTGACTTATCTGATTTGAATCAATTAGCTTATTTCTCTAGATAAATAAATAAAATCTACCTGATAAATCTATGATCCTATGATTCTACTTAATAATAATACATTATTCAATTAATCAACAGGTATTTATTAAGTACCTACTATATGTTAGGCACTAGGTTGCAAAGGAAAGAGGATGTAATAATCCCAACTTACAAGAGTATGTGACTCATTTTACTTTGATATTTTAAGAAATCTATGACTTAATCTTTCTGGAGGAGACTGATTACAAGCAATCCCTTGCCACACCTTTTCACTCTGTTCAACTCTTGTTAAAGCTGAACCATAAATCCTTCATAGCTGGGTAGAGAAGAGTATAAAGGCCTATAAAAAGGTAAAGGGCTGCATAATTATACTATATTACTATTATTGTTGTAGTTAGTCTGGCTCTGGCAAAATTTTACTGATCTTCCCTTTCCCATCTAGGGAATTTGGGGGCAGAAAAGGGTTCTAGATAGGAAGAAAGAGGTGTAATTCAACCTGCTTTCTCTCCAGCTAGTTAGACAAGCACCAGTGGTAGAGATAGGCCTTTCTAGTCAGTATCTTTTTTGTGGGGTTTTTTGTTTTTCTTTCAAAGAAAAGAGGCTGTGTGTGTATGTGTGTGTGTACACACACTCTTGTAGGGAAGTTTCTTCGATCTCCTGGATGACCTGAAAATACCCCAATATTTATACCACCAAGAAATTCTGACTGGGATTTATAGGGACTATTTTCAGGCATCGTTAAAATCTGCCAAAGATTTTTTTTTTTCCTCAATGGATCACCCCAATGCACCTGCTCTTTTTCTTTTAGAGATAATCCTTTTCTAATCCTTTTTCAAATTTCACCTGCCGTTAAGAGTCCACTGCTGTTGTCATTTTTGAAGGACAAACCTGTTTTTCTAGTGATAATTGCATTGGCCATCTGTCTACATCAGTTACCACCCCTATCTTCCCTGCCTCCCCAATACAATGGGAATAATATTCTGATGGAAAAATCTGTTGGAAGTCCTACAACATTTGGTCCATGTTTAATTATATTGCCTTTCAAGATAATGGTAACACCGGTACACATTTCCTCTTTGGATTTCCTGAAATCCCTTGACCACTGATTTGAAGAAACAATGTCTCCATGTCTTATTTTGTGAGTTTGTTTATAGGCAGAGATTCCAAAAAGTTCCTGTTGCCTCTGCTTTGGAAGTAATTAGACAATAGGGGCAGCCTGGTGTAGTCCACCAGGTGGTTGGATCACAGAGTGAAAGATATCTGATTCAAATCCTACATATTGGCTGTTTGACCCTGGGTTGTTGCTATTGAGTTGTTGTAGTTATGTCACATCCCACTCTGTGACCCCATTTAGTGTTTTCTTGACTAAAATACTGGAGTGACTTGTTATTTCTTTCTGCGGTTCATTTTACAGGTAAGGAAACTGAGGCAAACATGGTTAAGTGACTTGCCCAAGGTCACACAGCTAGTAAAGTGTCTGAGGTCAGAATTCAGTCTTCCAGACTCTAGACCTGGTGATCTAGTCATTGCATCTCCCTGAAACTCCAAATTGCATTATGCCAACTTGCGTGGTAGAGGGATTTTCCTTAGTGATGAGTTTCCTATACACATGGAATCATAGATCTGATCCCTTCCCCTAACTAATGTTCATTTGTATGAGTGCAAAATATGAGAATGACTGTTTTAGAATGAAGTCCTAATACAAATTGCTACTACATTCTTTTGAAAATCCTCAGGAAGTCTCTAGCACACATAGCTACAAAGATTCCACTACATGAGTAATATTTATGGATTTGCTTCTAATTCAATTTACAAGAATACACTGAATTGAATTTGTTCATACTGAAAAGTCATAAAGTCACAGGCTTCCTGAGTTGGAAAGCAAAGAAAGAAAATAAACACCTTTTTTTAAAGTGCCTACAAGTGGGGCAGCTAGGTGATGCATTGGATATTGCACCAGCCCTGGAGGCCCTGAGTTCAAATTTGATCTCGGGCATTTACCAGCTGTGTAAATCACTTAATCCTAATTGCCTTTTTAAAAAGTGAGTATAATGTGCCAAACACAGTGATAAGCACTTTACAATTCAGTTGCAATCCTCATAACAACCTTGATAGATAGGTCCTACTTTTATCTCCTTTTTACAATTGAGGAAACTGAAGGTGATGGTGGTTAAGTGATTTGCACAGAGGAATACAACTATTAAGCTAGATTATTAGGCTAGATCTGAAATTAGATATTCCTTTTTTTTTCTCTTAATAATGTTTTATTTTTCCAAATACATGTAAAAATAGTTTTCAACATTCATTTTTGGAAAACTTTGTGTTCCAAAATTTTTTTTCTGTCCCTCCCTAAGACATCAAACAATACAATATAGGTTAAATATATGTAACTCTTTTAAACATATTTCCATAATTGTCTTGTTGTGCAAGAAAAATCAGATCAAAAGTAAAAAAAAAAAAAAACCACAAGGAAAAAAAAAGCAAACAAAAACAATAGCAAAAGGGCGAAAATAATATGCTTTGATCCCCATTCAGTCTCCATAATTCTCTTTCTCATACAAATGGATCTTCCCATCCCAAGTCTATTAGAATTGCCTTGAATCACTGAATTGTTGAAAAGGGCCACATCAATAACAGTTACTCATCACATAATCTTATTACTGTATACAATGTTCTTTTGGTTCCGTTCATTCAGCATCAGTTCATGTAAGTCTTTCCAGCCTTTTCTGAAATTAGCCTGTTCATCATTTCTTATAGAACAATAATATTCCATTACATTTATATACTACAACTTATTCAGCTACTCCCCAACTGATGGGCATTCATTCAATTTCCGTGAACTTAGATATTCCTAAATTTATGTCTAGCATTCTATCTGCTACAACAGAGATATTCTGCTTCCTCAGAGATTTTCTGTTTCAGTTTGTAGTTGAGAAGAATCCCTTCTATAACACCCCTAAGTGACTATCTAGACTCTATTTGAACACCTCCAATGAAGGTGAGCCCACTACTTCCGTTCAGGTTTGGTATATCTCTAATTATTGGGTTGTCTTTCCTGAGGTCAAATCTAAATTTTCCTCTTAATACCTTTCACTCATTGCTGCTAATTCTATCCCTTAGGGCTAAAACATTGAATTTAATCTCTCCTCCACGTGACAGACTTTGAAATATATGAAGAAAGTGATAATGTGCCCCTCAAATCTTCTCTTTTTTAGGTTAAACATTACCTCTTGCTCCCAGTTCCTTCAATTACATTTTTTAAAATGGGAAATTCTCCAGATATCCCATCATCCAGATTAAAATATATCCTTCCATAGTAACACAATTGAGATTCCACCTATATCAGTCCCAAACAACAATCACTATAATGGAGGAAAAATCAAGCAGTTTAAGGAAATCTATAATCAAACTGGCTGGTCAAACAACCAAATAATTTTTGGGTTGATGAAAATTTAATTTCTGCTTTAACTGTTCCCATGGTGTCTGTACAGTTCCTTCCTTTACTGAAAAATCTAACTCTTTAACTTACTATGAGTTGAACATTTTTGGTTGTTTCTGTTAGCTAGATTTGTGGTTTGAACAGCAAAGCCAAATGAATCCCAGAAAAAAGACCTGGATAATGTAGGATTTTCTCTTTTTTAAAATGGGGCTGGCTACTCGTAGATATTCAGTTAGCAAAGAAATTTGATCATTCAGTGTTAATGATGTATGTTAAATTCTGCAATAATATTAAAATACCAGCAGGTTTTTCTCCCCTTCCTCATGCCCCTTCCTGAGAATTCTAAGAACGGATCAATCCTGAATATGGGTGTGAGTTTTCTTTTCTGGGTATTATTCACACATTTTTTCCAGTTCCAGCTCCTTTTTTCCTATTAGGCTTATTAACAGCAATGACATTTTTGGTACCTTTTTCACAACTTCTCTTCACTGACACTGGAAAGGTTTGGGGGGCACAGATCCAGGGGAGCTGATTGTGAGATTTCCCCTAAACTGAATTCAACATATCTTTGTATGCACTTATTAAACATATATTATGGACCGGGCACTATTCTAAGGAATGAAGATACAAATACAAAAATGAAACAGTGACTACTTAAAGGAACTTAGATTTTCTTGGGTGTATACAACACATTTACAGAGAAGTAAATAAAAGATTCATACAAAATAAATACACAGTGATTTGATAAGGCATTAACAATTGGGGCAAATCTGAAAAGGCCTCTGATATTTGAAGTGAGCCTAAAAAGGGGCTGGGGGGTTCAGAAAGTGGAAGTGAAAAGAGAGAGCATTATAGACATTATAAACCTGGGCAAAGACAAGGAAATGGAACCTGTTATATTATATATGGGGAACAGCAAGTATTCTAATTTGGTTAGTGTATAGAGTGCATGATGAGGAGTAATGGTAATCAACCTAAAAAGATAAGTTGGAGCCAGACCATAAGAGCTTTAAATGCTAAATAGAGAAGTTTATGTTTTTTCCCCCCAAAATTAAATGAAGATCCACTGGTGCTTCTTGATCTGGGAAGTGATAGTGTCAGACATGTACTTTAGAAATTTCAAAGTGGCAGCTGTATAAAGAATGGATTGGAGAAGGGAGAGACTGTAGGGAAACTAATTAAGAAGTTATTTCAAAGGCTAGACAAGGGTACTTGAAGTGTGAGTAAAGAGAAAGGGACAGATGTGTGAGGCCCTGACAAGGTAGAATCAATAAGACTCGGTAACTTATTAAAGATAGGGCATGAGGAAGAGTGAAGAATTGTGGATGTCTCTGGATTTGCCAACTTGAGTGCAAAGTTGGCGGGTGCCATGCACAGACATAGAGAATGTAAGAAGAGGAGTGGGTGAGGGAAAAGTATGAGCTCTGTTTTGGACATATACTTGTAGAAGTTCTGGGTGAAGATATTAGAGATGTGGAGGTTAAAAGAAAAAGGATGGACATAGAGATTTTGGAATCATTTCCACAGAGTTGAATCCATGACAGCTGATGATGAATGAGAGTGTGGAGCAAGAAGAAGAGGTCCATTCATGCCAGAGTGAGGGACATAGATGATTACCATAAAAAGGAAATTGAGAAGGGTAGGATCAACAGGTAGGAAAAGAGCCATAAGAGCCATAAGAGAAGAATGAAAATCCAGGGAGAGGAGAGAATTCAGGAGGGGCTATTCAATGGTGTCAAATGCTGGAGAGGCCAAGAAGAGTCAGAACTGAGAAAGGGCCATTGTATGGAACAATAAAGACCTCTTTGGTCACATTGGAAGAAATGGAAGGAATAGTTTCACTTGAGACAGAAACCCAAGTTATAAGGGGAAAGTGAGGAATCAGAGGCAACAAATGTAGAGAAGCTAGCTCTAGGAGTTCAGTTTCCCCTGTAGGGAGGAGTAATATAAGAAGATAGCATGAGGAGAAGATAGGGTCAAATAAAGGGTTTTTTTGGTGGTAGTGGTGGTTTTAAAAAATAGGTGAGATTGGATCATATTTGAAGGCAGCAAAGAAGTCAATTAATAATGATAGGTTGAAAATTAGGAAGGAAGACAGGATTATTATAAGGGCAAATTGCCAAAGGAAAATGGAGGAAATGAGATCAGGATACAAGTAGAGGGGCTGGCACTAGGGAAAAGAGCCCCTTCATTTTCTGATATTGTAACAAAAGAGAAAATAGAGGGTAATGTTGAGGTGATTAGAAGTGTGGAATTGGGAGGAAAGCGCTTACAGTGAATGATTTCCAGTTTTTCTATGAAGTCCTTTGCTAAAGAGGAAAGGAGAAGTGGTGAAGTTGATTGCTTGAAAATAGAAGAGAAGGTTTGGAACAGCTGTTTTGGGTAGTGCTATAGAGATTTCATCAGGATGGAGAAAAGGGATTGGTGTACAGCAGTGATAACCCAGGCGAAAATAAAGAACATATGTTTGGAGTGGATCCACTCAGCATTGTCATGTGACTTTCTCTAGCAATATTAGCTAGAGAAAAAAATGGTAGATGATGGCAATATTCTGGGTTTGGGTTTTGAAAAGTAATGACTGACTTTAGGGAAATAGAAGGTAGGGGAAGGTAAGAAATAAGCAAGATTTGTTTTTTTGTTTGTTTCTTCACATCTTCATCTCTTCTCTTCACATCTCTCATATCTTCTTATCTTCTTTCCCCCCACCTGTTTTATGTCCCATTCTTACTTTCAACTGGCTGCCAATTAACATCTACTAAGGTATGAATGAATTAAATTGGATTTATCTAATATTGATTTTACATCTATTTTGTGCAAATCCTTGTATTAGGGAAAAATGATTGCAGGAAGTTTGTAGTCTAATGAGGTGGGTGCAAAAATAACTATGAAACAAGTAAGAATGTTACAGGTAAATGAGAGTCAGAAAAAGAGCAATGAGAAATCTGAGGAAGAAGAGACCCTTTCTTCACCTGGTAGGGGCTGAAGTGCAGAGAAGATACCAGGGAGGAGGCAATATCTGAATTGGACTTTGCTAGGAGGGAGGGCTTTCAAGGAGATAGGAAAAGAGAAGAAGAATGTATTCTAAGTCTTAAGAGATTATGTCAACAAAGACTCAGGGGTGGGGAAATAAGTTGTAAATGGGAAATGGAGTATAGTTTGATTTATCTAGAAAATATTGGAAAGGTGAGAGATGAGGCTGAATTGAAGTGAGATTGTAGAGGTTTATGAATGTTTACTCAAGAATTAAATTATATTTGGTGGGCAATGGGGAGCCATTGAAAGTTTAGAATATCATCATCATAGCAGTCTTTTAGGTCATGCTTAAGTTATTGCCCCAGCCAAGAGATATTCGCATTTTAAAAAGGGGAAGTCTTATACTGTTGTACTTCTACACAACCTCTTAGTAAGTAACTTAGTAAGTAACCTTAGTAAGATTAACAATAATTCACATTTACATTGTGCCATTAAGGTTCAAAGGTTTCAGGTCCAGGTATAATACCATCTCTAAGTTCAAATTCTGCCCAATCCAATTCAATCTTATTCAAAAAACTTTTATTAAGGTTAGGTGTAGTGATATTTGTTTAAAATTCCTGCTAGTTGGGGAGGTTGAAATTGGTGCATTGATTGAGTTTGGGAGTTCTAAGCTGCAGACGGACAAAAGGCGATTGTCTGGCCCCAAAGTGAGGGGATAAGGAGAGAGCTGGGAGGCTGGGAGAAGGAGAGAACCAAGTTTTACAAGGAGGGTAAACCAAACCACTCTGGAAATGAGCTTCCAGTACAATAAATATTGAAATCAGGCTACTGCACCAAAGATGGAAATCCTTTACAGGGAGGTTTTCTATCTTTGTTGTCCGTCTGATCCACCTTACCTGTGACTCCAAGAAGCTGTAGCATGCAGAATGGCCCACCCCAATAAACCATGTCAGCAAATGGGCTGAACCAGGTTAAGGGTAATCAAGGAGCCTCAAACTCTATGGTGAGTTGGGGAGGGGGGGGTGGTCTGCTCCAAGCATGTGAAGACTTCTTCTGGTGGAATGGGCTGATGAGAATAACTTGTTCCAAAGGCCATGAAGGCCTTTGAAGATGAAGGAGATGCTGTGAAGAGCTTAGAGCTTGCTTAAACACTAAGGTCATCCACTGCATCTCCAAATATCATCAGTGGTCTTGACTCTGTCCTGTCACTGAACAGTAATGACTCTGGAAGAGAGAGTGAGGCTGATGACTTCATGCAATTTTGCCTCACTTAACAAATCAAAAGACAAACGACATCACCAAAAAGGCTTTTGCAACCTAGTTTCAAACAAAAACAAGAAACATTTATTGAGCACCTACTATATTACAATGTATAAAACACATTTGATTCACCATTGAATAAATATCACTAATATGGAATTGTAAGATGTTAAAGAAGCAAGGAACCTTGAATCACTATATCCAATCTTTCTTCCTTCATCCCCTTTAGGGAAGCTACGTAGCCTGGTGTTTAAGAGCTGGACCTAGTATCATGAAGACCTGAATTCAAAGCCTCTATCCTCAGACACTTACTAGTTGTGTGAGTAAATTGCTTCACCACTATCACAGTTGCCTCATCTGTAAAATGGACATAATAGTAATATCTATATCCCATGGATTTTCTGAGGATAAAATGGGATAATATTTACAAAGAACTTTTTATGCCTTAAAGTGCTATATAAATGATATTACCATTATTATTTTACAAATGAGGATATTCAAGACTCAAGTATGGGAAGAAATTTGCCCAAACTCACACAGATTAGTGATAGAACAATAATTAGATCTCTAGAATCACAGTGTAGGGCCTTTTTTATAATGTGAAAATTTATGTATTTGTTTCAGTTACATGTAAAAACAATTTTAACATTTGTTTTTTAAAACTTCAAGTTTCAAATCCTTTCCCTCCTTTCTCTTACCTTTCCTTGAGAAGACAAGCAATTTGATCTGGTTTATACATGTACAGTCACACAAAACATATTTCCATACTAGTCATGATGTGAAAGAAAACAGACCAAAAAAAGGCCCAAGAAAAATAATTTTTTTTAAAAAAAAGCATGCTTTGGTCAGTATTGACTTTAGCACTTTTTTGGGGGAAGGTGGATAGCATTTTTCAGCATAAATTGTTTGGGACTGTCTTGTATCATTGTATTGCAGAGGATAATAGATTATCATATAATATTGTTCTTGTTGTACACAATGATCTCATGGATCTGCTCATTTCACTTGTCTTTTTAGGTTTTTCTGAAAGCATCCTACTTGTCATTTCTTATAGCCAAATACTATTCTATCACAATCATATATTATAACTTGTTCAGCATCCCCCAATTGATGGAAATTCCTCCAATTCTTTGCTACCACAAAAAAAAGATGCTATAAATACAAGTGCTTTTCCCTTACACGCTATTGCAGAGGTGTCAAACATGTGGCTAGGAAGCATATGGCCCTCAATATCCCTGAATGCACCTGAAGTAGAATAAAATGTGCTTGGGAAATATTTAACAAAATAAATAAAAATACAATAAAATAGGTAATATTATTGTAGGGTTCTCTAAGTCAACATGCAGCTCACAGAATCCCTGTTTCTCTTTTGAGTTTGACAAGCTGTTCTAAGGCTCCACATTAAATGAGATCACTATGTATGCCAGCCGACATACATCTCTCACTTCAACTTCTTGAGTTGGGAATGTGGTCTACTCATTGTGGAATGTGGATCACTCCAGATCTCATCTCTTACTTGACTAACTGTGTGACTTTATACATTGAGTCATTAAATCATATTTTTAAAAGGAGATGGTTTCTTGGGGATTTTATAGATGAAGAGATGGAAGTTCAAAGGATTAAACTGAATTCCAAAGTGACAGGAAGCAAATACCAGAGTTGGAATTTAAACCAAGAATTTCTAATTTCTAATCCAGCAATGCTGGTATAAAACTTGGGCCAAGATTCTTTCCATTTATTCCAGTCCATGGGCTTCTCTAGCTCATCCTAAAATAAAAAGTAGTATGATGCAATGGGAAAAGGGCTAAATTTAGAGTCAAGAGCACCTGGATTCAAATCTTGATTTTTCATTATGTTTGCTTACAAACTTTTGGGCAAAGTACTTAACCTCTTTGAAAGTGCACAGTTTTCTTATCTATAAAGTGAAGGGGTTGAACTGGATAGCTAAGAAGGATCCTTTCAACATTAAGTCTATGATTCTATCTCGAAAGAATTCTGGGAATATGGCATTCATATCCCTTTGCTATTCATGTTTGTTTCATTGGCTTATTGGTCACGATTGTTATTTAAAAAAAAAAAAAAGAACCCAGTGATTAGAGAACTTGAAGAGCTCCACATAACCTTGGATACAACCTTCCACCTCTCCCTGATTTATTCTCTAATTAGTCATTATGTCAGGACAAGTGTGGTGAATTTTTTGTTGTTGTTATCAGAACAGACCTTCCCTTTCCCACAGAGAAAAGCAATTTCCTCCTTGTTAGATTTGCCAATATCTCTTCATTGTAGTTTCTCTGGGCAGTAGCCTAAAGGAAATCACTGACATTACAGCTTATCTGCATTTCAGGGATCCTTTCTCCTTTTTTTCTAGTCATTAAAGGTTTTAGACCATCTTAAGGTAAAGCATGAAAGTCTTGAGCCTGTTGCTCTAGCAATTTACAGAAGGCATTCCATGCATAAGGGACAGCCAGCACAAAAGCACAAAGATGGATGATGGAGTGTCTTGCCTGAGCAACAGAAAGAAAGCTCATTTAGCTGAAATGTAGAAGGGGAGTAATGTATAACGATGCTGGAAAGATAGCTTGGACCAATAAAGGGTTTTAAAAACAAAAGGAAGATTTATGTTTGATTCTAGAGGCAATAGATTTAAATGTAATTTAAATGCAAGTAGAAGTTTACTTTTGGGAGAATGTATGTTTCCTCCTCTTGTAGGCCCTTTCCACTTTAGGGAGAATCTTAGGGACTCTGTCTGGAGAGAAGGTTTCAAAGTCAAGAAGACCTGTGTTCAAGTTGCACTTCTGAAGCTATATGACCCTGAAGACTGGAGTGGAGAGAAACTTGTGGCAAGCAGATCAATTAGCAGACTATTGGAACACTCAAAAGCATGGGGAAATAAGATTGTACCATGGTGGTGACAATATCGGAGGAGGGGGTGGGAGAAGGTATCATTTGAGACATGTTATGAAGCTAAAAATCAACAATCTTTGGAAATAGATTGGATACAAGGAGTAAGCAAGAGTAATGAGTTAAGGATAATATTTAGATTGTAAGCATGGAAGGATTAAGAGAGTAGTTGTGTCCTTAAAGACAGTGGGAAAGTTTGGAAAAGGGGAAGATTTTGGGGAAAAGATGATGAGTTCACTTTTAGACATGTTGAATTTAAGATGTTTTACAGGGCATCCAGTTTGAGATATCTGATAGGGAGTTGGAAATGCAAGACTGGAAGTCAACAGAGAGGGGAAATCAGGATAGGTAGATTTGAGAATCATCAGCATAAAAATGATAATTGAATTCCTAGAAGCTGATAAGATCACTAAGTGAAATAGTAAAGAGAGAAAATAAGAGGCACTGGCTTTCAGGACACTTCTACTACTACAGAGATGAGGAAAGCATTTTGTAAATATTGTAATAGTATATAAACACGAGTAATTTTTAATATTGGGCTCAATTTGGGGAACTTCAGCCGGTGAAAACAAGCTCAGATAGGGTTGTAGAGCCTACTCCTGCCTTTTGAGTTAGTATTTCCTTAATTTAAATGCTGTGATTTAAATGCAATTGCTTCTTTTTTCACCCTTGACAGTCTTCTAGGGTTAGAATCTTCTGTCCAGTAGCTTGGGCAAATTACTGTAATGCCAAGTTATTGAATGACACCATAATCATTGAACTTCTAGGAATTATTGGCAGGCTATGGGATGACTATATCATTGTATTCTACTTCTGAAGACCAACAGTTTATTTCTATAGCTAGTTCCACTTTCCATGACCAAATCTTTGATCCAAATGATTGTCTAATTTTTTTCCAGCTGGCATACTTGATCATACTATCAAAGTGATCACAGTAGATTACTTAAATCAATCGATCAACAAACTTTTATTCTGCACCTAACATATTCTAGATACTGTGCTAAATTCTACATATACAAAGAAAAGCACAAATGCTCCCTGATGTCACAGACCTTACTCTCTAATGGGGGAAACCACATTTATAGAAGTAGGTTCATATAAAATATGTCCAAAATATGTTCATCTACTATGAAAAGTAACATTAGAAGGAGAGAAAAAAGGTGCTTCGGGGATATGGACAGATTTCTTGATGAAGGTAGTATTTGAAATGAAATCTCAAAGAAAGCTAGGAAATCTAAGAGGTGGAGGTGCGGAGACACAGCCTTCCAGCTGTGGATTGTAGATGACACTGTAGAAGAAACATATGTGAGGAAGCATAAAGAAGCCTCCGCCTCTCCCCCCAGCCTATTATGAGAGCATATCTATTGCTATTTTAGAAGGAGGAGAATCATTGAAAGAAGTCTGGGATATTTAATATGGAGACAAAAAGATGTAAATATGGCTGTCTTCAGATTTTTTAAAATTTATTTTATTTGAAAAAAAACAGAGTAAGAAAAAAAGAAAAGCAGAAAAGGAATACAAAACAAAAGAGAACATTGTAATGTACCCAGAACATCAGGAAGGATTCAAAAAATTACCAGATCAAGAAAGTATATGTCTATATATCAGTAGAAAAAATTATATTAATGAATGTCCATGTGTTCTTTGCTTCCTTATAAATTGTTCTTTGGTTCTCTGCTTCACACCTTATTTACTTTATTCTTTTCCCCCACTTTCTCCCACTCCCCCCCCTTTTTTCCCACCATCCCCACTCAAGCTACATCCCCCCCTCCAATACACACAGGTCTTTCCTGTCCCTGCTGCCTCTTTAATTAAATTCTACCCCATAACTTGCCCTGCTATTACTTAACCTCCCCTCAACCAAGGATGCCTACTTTGTCTTCTTCTCTCACCTTTTGCTTCCCCATTGGCCAATTCCTCCCCACTTATTTCTTTATAAATTTTGGAAGGTTCTATACCCTTCATGGTATATATGTGATATTGCCTATTGAACCCATTCCCTGAAAACCCATTGAGTAGGTTTTCAGAAGTACAAGCCCTCTTCCCTACTCTAATGCCTTTGTGTTTATTCTTCCTCTGCACCTCATTTGTATAATATGATTACTATTTTTACCTTAATTCTGCCAATCTTTCTTTTGAGCTACCACCCTATTGTTGATGTGAATGTTATACATATAGTATACATTTCCCATATTAAAAAAAAATAAGCAATTTGAACATGTTTAAACAGTTTGTCCATGTTGAGTTCCTTAAAATTGATCTTTGATATTGGCTTTTGTATGTTAAATTTTCTGTTAAGTTTGAATTTGGTTAATAGAAAGTCCTGAAAATCTGCAAGTTCGTTGAAGATCCATTTTTTCTCATTCAAAATTATAAATAATTTTCCTGGATATGATATTTTGGGCTGCAGGCCTACTTCTTTTGGTTGTCAGTAGAAATGATTCCAGGACCTGTAGTCTTTTATTGTAACTGCTGAAAAGTCTTATACAATTCTAATTGTAGCTCCAGTGTTTTTGAATTGGTTTTTTATTGTTTCTTGCAAAAATGTCTCTTTGATCTGGGGACTTCAAAATTTGACAATAATATTCCTGAGTGTTTTCCAAAAAGGATCTCTTTTAGGTGGTGATGGGTGGATATTTCTCCATTTCTACTCCCCCTCCCCCCCATGTTCTATTACTCCAGGACAATTTTCTTGGATTATTACAAGCATTATTATGTCAAGGTTCTCTTTTGGAAACAAGTTTCAGGCAGCCCAATTATTCCTATATTTTCTCTTCTTGATCTTTTCTTTAGAGAAGTCATTTTTCATATGTTTCACATTCTGCTCCACTTTCTCATTTTTTTTTATAATCTGTTTTGGGTCTCTTATAGCTACACTGGCTTCACCTTCCCCAATCCTAATTTTCAAAGAATTATTTTCATCTTTGAGATTCTATACCTCCTTTTCTAGTTGGTTAACTTTCCCCTCCATAATCTTCTTGTATGGTTTTTATTTTGTATTTTTTAGTTTTTCTCCAATGTCTTTCATTTGATTTTTAAATTCTTTTAAAAATTCTTTTATAAATTCTCTCTGGGCAGGGAGCCATTTCATGTTACTCTTTGGGGTAGAAGTTTTTTTTTTTCTTTCTTTCTTTTTTTTTTTTTTTAAACTAAAGTGTCCCTTTCTGAAGATGAATCTTGGTCTTCCCTGTTCCGTAATATGTTTCAATAGTTAGGTTCTTTCTTCTTTGCCAATTTATTATTATTTTTAATAAGAGGTATTAGTATAAGTACCTCTAATCATGGACGGGGTGGTTGGGTCTGGTACCTCAAGCTTTCCTTTAGCTCACCACTCTGACTAGGAACTCCAAACCAAGAGCTCCACCCTCCTGCAAGTGCCCACAGCTAGCAGCATCCCTGCCCTAACGTTTCTGCATTCTCACCCAGGGCTACCTCTCAGCAGCACAGCTGGGCTTGAGGTTCCTAATCAGTCAAGGATCGCTCAGTCTTCCTGACCCAAACCCCAACAACAAACAGTCTGGGAGGTGAAAGTGTCTGTGGTTCCTGCTAAGGCACCAGCCACACCTAGTTAGTCTGAGAGGTCCTTTCTTGATCTTTCTATGCAGCTAACCAGGAGGTATTTGCAGTCAGAAGCACTAATCCCTAGCCTGAAGTCTTTCTTCTGATCTTGAAGTGTATTGGGAGGACTCCTGTTCTATCCCAAGTTGTCTTGATTTTTCTCCAGTCTATATTCACCCTGAGGCACAAATTTGTTCTTTTTGTGGGGGATATCGGGAGAGCTTGAAATTTACCAATTTACTCTGCCATCTTCCCAGAATCTTCCCCCTTTCAGATATTTTAATAGTTGCCATGCGAAAGACGGATTAGAGAGATTTTGCTTGATCCCAGAGGACAGAATTAGCGGCAAAGGAGAGATTATAGAGAAGATGTTTGGTGTTGAGTCATTTCAGTCATATCTTACTCTTTGTGACCTCATTTGGGATTTTCATGGCAAGGATGCTGGAGTGGTTTACCATTTCCTTCTTCTCATCAGGAAGATGAGTCTTCTTGATTCCAAGCCCATTGAACTGGTGACAAAAAGAAAAAAAAAAAAAGGAAAATGACAACTATTGGATGAACTTTGGGAAAACTGGCATATTAATACACCTTGGAGCCATGAATTTGTCCAGTTATGGAAAGCAATTTGGAACTATGCCTCCGAAGTCATTAAATTATTCATATCCTTTGTCCTAGTTGCTATCTCTCCTAGGTTAATGTCCCAAAGAGATCAAGAGAAGGCAGGAAATGACAACAACAACAACAAAAACCTTTGATAGTAGTTTTATTTTGTAGTGGCAAAAAATGGGAAACTAAGAGGGTACCTATCAATTAGAGAAAGTCTGAACAAAGTATGGTATATGAATAGAATGGAATTCTATTGTATTATAAGAATTAGAAAAAGGGATGATTTTAGAGAAACCTGGAAAGACTTACATAAACTGATGCAGAGTAGAGGGAATATATCCAAGGGGAGGAATTTATATAATAGCAACATTATTGTAAAGACAAGCAATTTTGAAAGACTTAGTAGCACTGATCTTAAGTAGTGACCAACTATTATTCCAAAGAACCCATGAGGAAGCTTGCTTTCTATTTTCTGACAGAGAGGTAATGGATTCAGGGTACAGAAAGAGACTTATTTTTTTGGACATGATCGATGTAGGAAGTTGTTTTCCATGATTATAGTTATTGGTTTTTTTTCCCCCTCCTTCCATGGGGAAGAACTGTGGAGAGGAGGGGAAAATGCTTTTTAATTGAAATAAAATGAAAAAAGTTTAGAGAGATTAAAAAAAAACAAACTTGTAAGGAGGTACTACAGGTATAATTATCCCCATTTTATAGATGAAATAATTGTGGTAGCTATATATCTTGAGGATTGCATTCTACTTGTGATACATAATATATACATATATGTATATATGTATAGAGACTGAAAAGGAGGGCGGGGGGAAAGACAGAAAGAGAGAGAGAGACAGAAAGAGGGAGAGAGACAGAGACAGAGAGATGGGGGGTGGGGTAAAATCCACAATTAACAAAGAGAGAAATATGCAAAGAAACTAGAGATGAGAAAAACCACGATAGTATAATCCCAGGGGAAGAGAATTTGAAAAGGGAGTGGATAGTCATCAATTCTAAATAGCAGAGAGGAATTTGGATCCTAGGTCAGTAGTTGGAGTGGTTTCAGTGAAAGTGACAATGATAATGAAAATGACAAAGAAAATCGGATTCCAGATTCCAAATGGCTGAAGTGTGAGTAGAGGATGAGAAAATGGAAGCAACATTCATTCAAGGAATTTGGCAGTGAAAGGAAAGAAATGGAACTATAGTTTTTTTGTTTGTTTTAAAAATGATAGCTTTTAATTGACAGAACATATGCATGGATAATTTTTACAACATTGTCCCTTGCACTCACTTCTGATGGAACTATAGTTTAAGGAGTAATGGAAATGAGGAAAAATGTTTGATTTTTTTTTTAAACTAGGGGAGATCACATGTCTCTTGCTCCTCCCTGGGTATCTGGATCTTTGCCAAATGTTCCTTGGGGACAATTTTAACTAGCATTCATTCACAATTAATTCCAATGTATTACTTGTTTGAGACAAGTCACAAATGTTTCATATTTGTACCAGAAAAGGTACACTATTTACTAACATAAATGAGTATGTAATTTTTAGAGTGTTTTTTCTTTGCATTGATAACTTCAAGAATCAAGTTTATTCATCTAGTGTTTTCAACATGGTAGTGTCAGAGGAGCTGGCCAGGGCTTCATTCTGACTAGATCACACTACCTGTGTGATCACGATCTTCACTTTACTAGGTCTCATTCTCCTCATCTGTAAAATGAGGAGGCTGGATATGATGATCTCTTTCTCTCTTAAGTATTATATAAATAAATGAAAATAATGCTATTTTAGCCAGATAATTAATTTGATGACATATCATCTGAAGCATTACGTATTTTCATGCTTAACAAAATCTTCTAATTTTGAACTATATTCTGGAGATTTTGCTATGTCTACTCCTTGATCTGTAAGCCTTGGCAGCTAGCTTTTTCTGGACAAAAATAACAAAATTCAGATCTGTTCATCAGAAAAGCCATGTTTCATCAGGAAAGCTGTGAGAAGAGGATGGATGGATGTGGCATAGATTTCAGCCCGCTAAGTTGGATTCTGGGAGTCCCAGACCTAGTTAGAGCCCCGAGCCCACCAAAAGTTGAATTATCAAGATTATATTTGGCATTTAGTCTACAATCTAGATGCTACTTAGATGAGTATTCATTAGTCTCTAGAATAGAGCTATTTCTTGGATTCCATTTAGGAGAAGCCAAAATGGTGGGGATTTCTGGATCTTGGTCCTCAAAATCCAATGGACTCCTATGTTAGTATATGGTTCTTCATTATCTAAACTTGGTTCTATTGCAGATATGCTATTTGTCCAGGGCTAGGAGATAACTTTAAATCATATTCCACGGCTTATAATTCTATACAATAAATGCCTGATACAATTTGGTTAACTCACAGCAGGGAAATCTGCCTAGTCTATAGACCCAGTGTTTTAATGGGGTTTTGCCAGTAGGCTCAGTCTCTTGAAACTAAGGCACCCTATAAAGAGCCAGTCTGACTCAAAGAGGATTCTCACCAAAGGCAGTTTTGTTATTAAGCAAAAAAGACCCTTCCCCCCACCCCAACTCTCAGACATGAGTCCCTGTCATTAGTTACCCCTGCTTCTGCAGTTTTATTATGGAAATGACATATTGAAATACAAATTGGAAGCTGTACAGTATAATTACTAATACTGCATATTCATCTCTGCCTTTGTTATTTTGTCCTGCTCTATAAAGCCTGTTCACCCTTGTTGTCCCAATCCCTAGTGAGCCCGGCCCTGTGTGTATGTAATGCATCTGGTGGGGGAGGTAGTGGGAAAGGGAGGGTGGAGAAGGGAAAGGAAGCCAAAGGAAGTACCTGCCTTCTCCGAGAGTTTCTATTTTGGTGACAATACTGTACAGAGGCCGCACCCCTTGGACCACAGATTTCAAAGTGCCTCCCAGCAACAGATTAAGAGTTTGCTGGCAGAGTTCTAGGAAGACACAATCCATTACACACACACACACACCCCACTATCACGGACACCACCATTCCCAATAACAATACCAACAGAAATGTTTCCAGCCAGTTTTCAATTATCCAGAATTATCATCCATTTTACTAATATCATAGTCTCAGAATAAAAGAATTCTTAGTCAAGTCAATAGACATGCATTAAGTGCCTTCTATGTGCTAGTTATGCTAAACATTGGGGATTCAAGAAAAAAGCAAAAACAATGTCCTCCCTCTAGGACCTCCCAACTAATGGATGCACACACATACATTATACACATATACATCCACATCTGTCTAGTTATATCCATTTATCTTTGGAGAGAGAGAAATAGATAATGCTATCTTCCCTCTGAGATTGCCACCAATGATTATAGAGTCTATGTGTGTATAAATATATATATATATACATACTTATATATGTGTACACACATATGTATATACATACATAATACACACATATATGTGTATATATATCTATATCAATATCTGTGTGTGTAGTTTTGCCATTTGTCCAATGGCATCACAAATGTAAGGTTTTGACTTGCAATTGAACTAAAGACAGGTAGAGTTACACAAAGTTGTTAGTCTCACTTTTTCAGGCTCATCAAAATCCTGGGGCTGGATAAAAGTCAGGATGACTAGAGATAGCCAGGGATGCAGTGAATGTCCTGGGCATCTTGGATCTAAGCTCTAAGCACTCCATAGGAACTGCTTCTGCCCCCTTCGTGTCTGTCGGAACCAACTTTTCTTATCTGCCTCTATTACACTGGGGAAGCCTTCACCTGCTCAGGATAGACATCCCCTAATCCACCAATAGGGTGGAGGCCTGTCCAGCCAAGTTTAGCTCCTCTGCCAACATGGTTTTAATGGGGTGTGGCTGCTGTACATGCTATATTTTCTTGGAGCCCCAAGTGGGGTGTGGGTGACAGGTAGACACCGAAGATGGCTGGGCAAGCCCTCACACCAGAGGCGCTAGTCCTCCCTAAACACCCCATATATAATTGCTATGTGACAGAAATGGGTAATTTCTAAATCCTTAGTCTGACATTTAGGGCTTTCCTAAATTTAGTGTAGGCGAAACTCTGGATTTATTCTCTCAATCCATATGCACACTAGCAGGTAGTTTTCCCGAGAGAACTTACAGATGCATCTCTTCATAGTTGCTGCTGAAAGATCTGGAGACAGAATATATTTTTTCTATGTTTATTCCCTCAAATCAGAGGTGGGGAACCTTTTTTCTGCCATTTGCCTATTTAGAACATCATTCTAATTGTGGAAATATGTGTAGAAGAATTGCACAGCTTTAACATATATTGAATTACTTGTCATCTGGGGGAGAGGTTAGGGGAAAAGAAGGGAGGAAAAAAAACACATTCACGGTCATACAAAATTACTAACTTATAGAATTCAAGCTGTGGGAGGCTGTTGTACTTAGCTTTCAACGTTTTGCTACTTTAGCAAAAGATTTCTCAGTCCTTATTTGGTCTGAGGGCCAGTTATTCCCCACCCCTGCCTTAAGCCCTGATTCCAGTATTTTCTCTCCAATATCAATTACTAAGCATCAGTGCTTCAGTATCATTTAACTAGTTCACATCAATTAGCTTTTACAAAGGGATGTTTACAGAGAACATATAGCAAGAACAGACATATTAACATTTCTCCCCAAATATCTGGGGACACACTCTCTCTTTTACAACCTCTGTCCCTGGAGAGAATGGGCTCAATCTTAAAGGAGTTTCTACAAAACATCCAATGCACCAAGTTGACTTCCAAATGTCTCACAGCTGATAGACAGATTTGATCCCTTGATTATAGAGCCCTGAATCTTGGTTTCAGGGTTCAATTGACTGCTAAGCTATGTTGTAGGACCAGGCGTAGCTGTCTGAAAAGCCTGATGTAGATTCTTGCCCCCAGACTTCTGGTGCTTACTATTCTGACTTTTCCAAGCTCATAAGGGTTTAGCCATCTCCATTTCTCTTTTATTAAAAAGCAGGGACTACCAAATGTAAAAAGGCAAAGAATTCAGTATTCACAAACTGCATTGGATGCCAAGAGGGGAGATCCCCAAACTTCTTCCCAGCCAGAGGTTTACAGCAAGTATTTTTCACTCATATAAGAAAGAGGAAGAGCTTTGATTTGATTGATCAGTTGTATTTCAGTAGGCAATGTAGCTCAGCAGGTAATCAAAAATTGGTCATTTTACCACCTGCTTAGCAAACTAGAACCAGTCATGGAATGTCTATGGGTGCTCCACAGTCTATATGAAAGATTACATTAGCCTCACATGCTATTCATGCCCATGAGGGATGAGCTTTACCAATCCAGCATGATATTTTTAATCTCCTTGAAGACAGGAATTGTTTTGCTTTTATTTTATCTCCAGCAATTTATCACAGTGGCTAGCATACATTTGGAATTTAATAATTGCATTGATTTATTGCACTGATTGATTAACTAATACCACTTTATGAGTTTTCCATAGGTAGCTGAACTGGCCTATTCACTATTGTCCCAATACTCTATGATTTATTAACTTGCTATATTTTTTCCCCTGCTTGGAATACCCTTGCTCTTGCTCTCCATCCATCTGAACCTTATTGGGTCTTTTGAGACTAGTTCAAATCTAGGTTCCTTCATAGGAGTTCAACGTTTTCACTCTTTTCACCAACCAATTACTGTTTGTACCAACCATTTGGCAGGTATCAATCAAATATTGTGTGCCTCAACATTAAGCATTTATTAAATGCCTACTATATTCTAGGCAAGAGGGCCCTGAAATAAAAATGAAACTTAGCTCTGCCCCAAAGGATCTTATATTGTATTGGATGCCTGGTATTATAGTTATTTACATATTGGTTTTATCTTTCTAACTGTAAGCTTCTTGAATTCAGAGAAGACTCTCCATTCTGTGATCCAGCCAAACTGGATTACTTCCCTTCCAGAACACTTGTACCTCACCTTATGTAAACCCTGGATCTGGATGTGGCTTGCTTCCTTCCTTCCTTCCTTCCTTCCTTCCTTCCTTCCTTCCTTCCTTCCTTCCTTCCTTCCCTTCCTCCCTCCCTTTCTTCCCTCCTTCTTTCTTTCCTTCCCTCCTTCCTTCCTTTTTCCCTTCTTCCCTCTCTCCTACCTTTTTTCTTTATTTCTTTGTTTTTTCCTTCCTTCCTTCCTTCCTTCTTTCTTTTTTCTTTTTCTTTCTTTCTTTATCTCTTTCTTTCTTTCTCTCTGCCTTCCTTCTTTTCTTTATTTCTTTCTTTTTCTCTCTCTCTTTTTTATTTTTTATTTTTAAGATCATTTATTTTGACAGTAGGAGCATATATTTATATCTATAGATCCATTAGAAACCTTAAAGTTCATTTAGTCTACTCATTCTTGACCGATTTTACAACTGAGGAAACCGAGGCTCAGAAAGGTTATACAGTTTGAATAAAGCATTAAGAAGATTTGAACCCAGGTCCTTGGGCTCCAAATTCTTTCCAGTGAAATATACTGCTTTCCTAAATGGTTTCCTTGAAATTATGAGAAAGCAGCTATTGTCCACTTGGAGAATCCTACCAGGCCCCCAGATGCCCTTAGATCACATGTTGAGGACCAGGTTTTTCTCAGCAGGATCCTTTATGGGATATGACTTGCTTAGACAAGAGTATACTATCTATCTTCTGGGAAGGAAGGTCATTTATAAAATACTTCTTTAGGGCCTTTTGTATGCAAGATACTATTCTAGTCCTGAATATATAAGGATAAAAAATTAACTTCCTCTACCTTAAAAGATCTTGCGATTTATTGGGCTATGCATAAGAGAATCATAAAGAAGTCTAATACAAAGCAGGATTTGATGAATAAGAGAGATATAGGCAAAGTGGGGTATGAAAATTTGCGAAAGGGAAAAAAACCTTTAAGCTGGAGGAATGAGGGCAGCTTTTTGGGAGGGGCAACTTTCTAGAGAGAAAGTTGTAAAGAAATGGTGGTGAGAGCTGAGCCTAAAAGAAAAAGAAGGATTTAGGGTTTAAAGTAGGATAGAGACTTAGAATAGAGGTTTAGAATTAGATAGAAGTCCCAAAATCGTACTTCCAAATAATTAGAGCTATCTAAAAGTGGAAAAGTCCTCAAAGCCTAGTAGGTTCTCCTTCACTAAAGGTCTTTAAATAGTGGCTAAATGTTCATTTAGCAAGTATGTTAAAATGGACACTTTTTCAGGTATGGATTACACTAAATGACTGATGAGGTTCTGTTTGTGATTCTCTAGTGCAATAGCATTTAATAGCTAACTCAATTATCTGCTTCTGCGTTGTTATTCTGTTTCATTAAACGTATATATCTTTGTTTTGAATTCATAGTCATCAGGTTTAGTCTGGCAAATTCGGCAAAGATGGAGGTTATTGAGGTATAGCTCAAATAGAAGATTATCCCTGTAGTATGGATTTCAGTGTTGTTTGAGTGAATACCAAGGTTGGACAGGGCTCTGGTGCTATACTACTCTGAAGGGAAAAGTACAGAATGGGGAGGTTGAAGCTCTCCAAAAAAATCCATCAATGATTATCAGAGATAATTGACCCAGTGATGTTATATCTACACCATATAACATCATATCATGCTGCAGCATATCATATTATATACTTTGAGATGAGAAGATAAAAGACAATCTCAGTCCCCCATTCTCTTCCCAGACCTTCCCAGCCTAAGACCCAAACTACTAAACCTCTCCCTCCCTCTCCTCAACCCCTCAAGAATAGTCACTAAATGTAGACCTTACTGGCAGACATATATCCCTGGGGAGTCTGGTTTAAGACTTGGAAGGATTAATACAAAGGAAAAGAGGTACAATCTAATTTGCTGCTTATCATCCTAACCTATCATCTTAGTGCTAAGGCAGAAGAATTAGATCATTGGAAACACGGCCTGGGCCTCTGCCTGGTACTGGGTTAGATGTTTTAGGTCTCCCTCTCACCAGCAATTGGCTCAGTCCACTATCAAGCCTTTGTTAACACCTGCTATTTATCAGCTCCATTCAAGACACTGTGGTGGGCATTTGTGAATGAGAGATTCGATGAATAGGGAAGTAGCATTGGACATTGCCTCATGGCAAGGACCAAGTCTCATTGGCTTTTGTATTCTTGCTCAGAAGAGCTGAATTTTCAATGTATCATTTATACATTGGCAATCTGATGCTACGAATTAGGGTTTTATTTTTTTAATTGTCTAGTTTTAAGGTGATAGAGAAAATGTTAATGATACAGATTAATGTCCCTTCTGAACCCCAAACCCAGGGGAGCTTATTATGAAATATTTATCAGTACACTGTTGCTTGTAGGTATACAGCATAGGATTCTTGCATGTAGTAGGTGGACATTAAGTGTATAGCAACACATGCAAGTGAGTGATAATTGCTAGGACTAAGTGAACACACTTCCTAGACATTTCCTACCACCTTGTATTTTCAGAACCATTGCATCACAGGTGGAAGAAATCTTCAAAACCTCCAAGTCCAACTCATGCCAAATAAGAATTCTTTCCATAATATGTCCCTCAAAGAATTATCTGTCCTCTCCTTGAAGACATCTGGTGAAGAGGAAATTATCTCCTCCTGAGGTAGTACATTCTACACTGGGAATGTTCTACTTGTTTGGAATTTTTTCTTTATGTGGAGCTTAGATCTATTTATCTAGAACTTCTAGTCATGGCTCCTAGTTTGGCCCTCTGGGGCCAAACAGTTGTCTAATCTGCCTTCAGATATTTGCACTATTATTCCCCCTAAATATTCCCATCTCCAGACAGGAACATTCCCAGTTTCTTCATTTGATGCTTTAAGACTTCAAATAGAGTTCCTTCTCTACCTTATTTGTCTTGTTCTAGAGCTGCCCTAGCATCTTAATGCACTTTCCAAAATGTGGCATCATGGATTGAAATAAATATTCAATACTCATCACTCTGGACCTTTCTTCTTGCTGATCAGTTAGTTAGATAGGTAGGCAATGTCTCTGTGGTTTCTGGCTATCATGTCACTTTGTACATGATGACCACTCTTAGCTCCATTATGGTTGAATAGCAAAGTATCATTTAATCTTCATTGTTCAAAAAAGTTAGACTAAGAATTATTTAGCCAAGTTTCCATGGATGGATAGAACCCATCTAAGGTACAATAGGATGTAAACTCCTTGAGAGTAGCTATTATTCCATTTTTTTTCATTTGTTTTGGGGTCACCAGTACTTTGCATAGAATAGGCACTTAATAAATACTTGCTACTTTATTGGAACATTGGACCTTCTGGCTGTTGCATGTTCATGCTGTTGAACATATGCTATGTCTTTGATTCAAGAAGTCTAAGTCAATGACAATAATGATAATTGACATATAAATGCAGTTTTATGTAACTCATCTCATGTGAGATAGCCCTGAGTAGTAGTTACAAAAGGTTTTTATCACCCCTGTTTTATGGATAAGAAAATTGGGACTTGGAACAGCTAAGTAACTTACCAATGGTTATGGCACTGGTGAACATCAGGACCAGGATTTTAACTTATGTTTAATTGAATCCAAGTTCAACACTCTATGTAATGTGTCATCATCTCCCATCCTGATACCTTTGTGCTGGTTTCTTCCATATTTGGAATGTATTTCCTTTCTACCTCTACCTCACAGAAATCTGTTCTTTCTTCTACAAGTTAAACACCTTATTTCCTTTCCTTATCTCCTCAATTCCTAGTTCTCTCATTCCAAATTTACTTTGTATTTGACCCCTTTGTAATTGTTCTCTTTATATCTATTATGTCTCTCTCTCTCTCTCTTCCTCTCTCTCTCTCTCTCTCTCTCTCTCTCTCTCTCTAAATATATATATATATATATATATATATAAATCCATGCATTCATAAATATCTATATCTATAAAAATATACATGTCTATGTTTATAGAGGTATGCTATAGAGGTAGCAAGAGATTAGATAGATAATCCACTCATCTCTTAAAGTCTTTGCAAGTAACGATTATTTCATTTCTGTATCTGCATCCAAGGAATTTAATACAGTGTCAAAGGAACTTAATAAATATTTGCCAACTAATTAGAAATCATGCTCCAGTAGAAAGTAAGCTCCTGGAAGGTAGTGTTTATCTTTGTAGATTCAATGTCTATCAAAGTTCCTTGAATATAAAAAGTATTTTATAAACCAAAGTGCCAAAAAATTATTTTATAGCACTATAAAATAACAAAATTCATCTGGAAGAACAAAAGATTAAGAATATCAAGGGAACTGATGAAAAAACACAAAGGATAGTGGTTTAGTAGTATCAAACATAAATTATATTATAAAGCAACAGTCATGAAAACCATGTGGTACTAGCTAAAAAATAGAGGGGTAGATCAGTGGAATAGATTAGATAGACACAACATAATAATCAAGGACTAGAGCAATCTAGTATTTGATAAACACCCAAACCCTGGCTTCTGGAATAAGAACTTGCTATTTGACAAAAATTGCTGGGAAAACTGGAAAATAATACGTTAGAGACTTGGCATAGATTTACATCTCACACTGCATACCAAAATAAGATCAAAATAGGTACATTATTTGGGCATAAAGGATGATACCATCTGCTTTAAATAACTATTGATCAGAGAAATGCAAATTAAGACAACTCTGAGATACCACCATACACCTGTCAGATTGGCTAAGATGACAGGAAACGATAATGACAAATGTTTGAGGGGATGTGGGAAAATTGGACACTAATACATTGTTGGTGGAACTGTGAATGGATCCAACCATTCTGGAGAGCAATTTGGAACTATGCTCAAAAAGTTATCAAACTACATACCCTTTGAATTAATAAAAAAAAAATCAAATGATGGTGGCTTAGCTGTACCAGATCTAAAACTATACTATAGAGCAGCAGTTACCAAAACTATTTGTTATTGGCTAAGGAATAGATTAGTTGATCAGTGGAATAGATTAGGTTCAAGGGATAAAACAGTCAACAAATATAGCAACCTAGTCTTTGACAAACCCAAAGATCCCAGCTTTTGGGATAAGAACTTACTGTTTGATAAAAATTGCTGGGAAAATTGGAAACTAATATGGCAGAAACTAGGCATTGATCCATACTTAACGCCGTACACCAAGATAAGGTCAAAATGGGTTCATGACCTAGGCATAAAGAATGAAATTATTAATAAATTAGAGGAACATAGGATAGTTTACCTCTCAGACCTGTGGAAGGGGAAGGTCTTTATGACCAAAGCAGAACTAGAGATCATTACTGATCACAAAATAGAAAATTTCGATTATACCAAACTGAAAAGTTTTTGTACAAACAAAACTAATGCAGACAAGATTAGAAGGGAAGCAATAAACTGGGAAAATATTTTTACAGTCAAAGGTTCTGATAAAGGCCTCATTTCCAAAATATATAGAGAATTAACTCTAATTTATAAAAAATCAAGCCATTCTCCAATTGAAAAATGGTCAAAGGATATGAACAGACAATTCTCAGATGAAGAAATTGAAACTATTTCTAGTCATATGAAAAGATGCTCCAAGTCATTATTAATCAGAGAAATGCAAATTAAGACAACTCTAAGATACCACTACACACCTGTCAGATTGGCTAAGATGACAGGAAAAAATAATGATGATTGTTGGAGGGGATGCGGGAAAACTGGGACATTGATGCATTGTTGGTGGAGTTGTGAACGAATCCAACCATTTTGGAGAGTAGTTTGGAACTATGCTCAAAAAGTTATCAAACTGTGCATACCCTTTGATCCAGCAGTGTTACTACTGGGATTATATCCCAAAGAGATTATAAAGAAGGGAAAGGGACCTGTATGTGCACGAATGTTTGTGGCAGCCCTTTTTGTAGTGGCTAGAAACTGGAAACTGAATGGATGTCCATCAGTTGGAGAATGGCTGAATAAATTGTGGTATATGAAAATTATGGAATATTACTGTTCTGTAAGAAATGACCAACAGGATGATTTCAGAAAGGCCTGGAGAGACTTACACGAACTGATGCTGAGTGAAATGAGCAGGACCAGGAGATCATTATATACTTCAACAACAATACTAGATGATGACCAGTTCTGATGGATCAGGCCATCCTCAGCAACGAGATCAACCAAATCATTTCTAATGGAGCAGTAATGAACTGAACTAGCTATACCCAGAAAAAGAATTCTGGGAGATGACTAAAAACCATTACATTGAATTTCCAATCCCTATATTTATGCACACCTGCATTTTTTGATTTCCTTCACAAGCTAATTGTACAATAATTCAGAGTCTGATTCTTTTTGTACAGCAAAATAATGTTTTGGTCATGTATACTTATTGTGTATCTAAGTTATATTTTAATATATTTAACATCTACTGGTCATCCTGCCATTTAGGGGAGGGGGTGGGGGGGGTAAGAGGTGAAAAATTGGAACAAGAGGTTTGGCAATTGTTAATGCTGTAAAGTTACCCATGTATATATCCTGTAAATTAAAGACTATTAAATTAAAAAAAAAAAAAAAAAAAACTACATACCCTTTGATCCAGCAGTGTTTCTACTGAGATTATATCTCAAAGAGATCTTAAAGGAGGGAAGAGGACCACATGTGCAAAAATGTTTGTGGCAGCCCTTTTTGTAGTGGCAAGAAACTGGAAACTGAGTGGATGCCCATCAATTATAGAATGGCTGAATAAGTTATGGTATATGAATATTATGGAATATTATTGTTCTATAAGAAATGACCAGCAGGATGATTTCAGAGAGGCTTGGAGAGACCTACGTGATCTGATGCTAAGTGAAATGAGCAGAACCAGGAGATCATTATAACAACAAGACTATACAATTATCAATTCTGAAGGACATGGTTCTCTTCAACAATGAGATGATTCAAACCAGTTCCACTTGTTCAATGATGAAGAGAGCTATTTACACCTAGAGAGAGAACCGTGGTAACAGAGTGTAGAACACAACATAGCATTCTCACTCTCTCTGTTATTTGCTTGCATTTTGTTTTCTTTCTCAGTTTTTCTTTTTCTTCTTTCTTGATCTGATTTTTCTTATGCAGCAAAATACTGTATAAATATGTACACATATATTGGCTTTAACATATATTTTAACATATTTAATCTGTATTGGACTACCTGCCATCTAGGGGAGGGAGTGGGGGAAGGAGGGGAAAATTTGGAGCAAAAGGTTTTGCAAGGGTCAGTGTTGGAAAAATTATCATGCATATGTTTTGTAAATAAAAAGCTTAAAAAAAAAAGATTTTACCATCAACAAATTAGGAGAGCAAGGAATAATTTGCCTATCAGATCTTTAGAGAAGGGAGGAATTTATAATCAAAGAAGAACTAAAGAATATTATGAAAGGCAAACTGGACAACTTTTATTACATTAAATTAAAAAGTTTTTTGCATAAACAAAACTTTAAAGAACCAACATTAAAAAGGAAGTACAAAGCTGGGAAAAAAATCTTTACAGTCGGTATTTCTGATAAAGGTTTCGCTTCTAAAATATATAAAGAATTGATTCAAATTTATAAGAATGCAAGTCATTCCCCAATTCTCCATCCCAAAAGATATGAACAGACAATTTTCAGATGATTAAATTAAAGCCATCTATAGTTATAGTTATATGAAAAAATACTCTAATCACTATTGATTAGAAAAATATAAATTAAAATAATTCTGAGGTACTGCCTCATACCTCTCAGATTGACTAAGATGACAGGAAAAAATAATGATAAATATTGGAGGGAATGTGGGAAAACTGGGATACTAATTCATTGTTGTTGGAATTGTGAAATGATCCAACTATTCTGGAGAGCAATTTGGAACTGTACTCAAAAAGCTACATAACTATGCATATCCTTTGATCCAGAAGTGCCACTACTTGGTTTGTATCCCAAGGAAATCACAAAGGAAAGAAAAAGACCCACATGTGCAAAAATGTTTGTAGCAGCTCTTTTTCTGGTAGCAAAGAATTGGAAAATGAATTGTATGGCCACCAATTGGGGAATGGCTAAATAAGTTGTAGTATGTGAAGGAAATGGAATATTATTGCTTATAAAAAAATGATGAACAAGCTGACTTTAAAAAGGCCTGGAAAGATTTACACAAACTAATGCTGAAGTGAAACAAGCAGATCCAAGAATACATTGTACAAAATAACAGCAAAAATGTGGGATGATCAAGTATGAAAGACTTGCTTCTTCTCAGTGGTTCAATGATTCAAAGCAATTCCAAAAGACATTGGACAAAAAATTCCATCTGCATCCTGAAAAAGAACTAAGGAGACTGAATGTAAATCAACATATGCTGTGTTCACTTCTTTTTTTCTGTTTTTTTTTTTAATCTTGCCCATAATTTTTGCCTTTTGCTTTGATTATTCTCTCCTAACTTGATTCATAAAGCAATGTATATTAAAAAAAAAATACAATAGTTACTTCCATTCTTCTGAATAAATGAGGCTATTATAAATAATAAAAAAAAAGAAAGTAAATTGCATTAACTCTGAAAGCCAAAAAACAACAGTCCTTTTGAAGGTCAGGGTGGTAGTGGTGATGATGATCAATAATTAAATTTATTATTATATATATATATGTATATAGAGATATGTAATTGTTAATCAAAATTTTATCTTATTAAAGTTTGCAAAGAAATTTTAAAAAGATCTGAACAATTGTTTACCTAAAAAAAAGAGAGAGAGAGAGAAAGTGCTTAATAAATAATTGCTGAATTGAATTGATTTCTTCTATTCCTTTTAGAAAAACTAAAGTATTTTTTTCTGAGATCTTTTTGTGGCAAAAGTTTATCAGGAGAACTCTGTGTGTTGCCAGCAGAAAATCATGGAAATAATAGATTAACATGTACTTCTGTTCTTTGAATCATTTTCATCTTAAGTATTTTTTGTGCTTCTGATATCCACAGAATATCCTGAGTTTCTTTTCTTAAAAGAGACCTTGTGGAGGGCAGTTATCTGGCACAGTGGATAGAGCACCAGCCCTGAAGTCAGGAGGATTTGAGTTCAAATCTGGCCTCAGACGCTTGACACTTCCTAGCTGTGTGACCCTGGGCAAGTCACTTAACCCCAATTGCCTTAAAAAAAGAGAGAGAGAGAGAGATCTTGTGGGACAGCTAGATGGAGCAGTAGATAGAGCAGCAGTCCTGGAATTAGGAGAACTCCACTTCAAATTCAGCCTGAGATTAATACTTAGAAGCTGTATGAGCCTGGGCAGGTCATTTAACATCAGTTGCCTCAGGGGGAAAAAAGACCTTGCTACACACATTTTGGAGAGACCTTAAGCAATGGGAAATTTACAGAAAAACACAGGGAGAGAGAAAGAGAGTGGAGAGAGAGATCCTCTACCTCTCTTTAGTGAGAGGTCCAATTACTCCAGGATGAACTTGGCTCTCTGTGAATCCAGAGCTGAAGTCTCTTACAGGAAGGAAAGCCCTTAGGGTTATAGGTCACATTTGAATTTAAGATAAAAACCTTGTGAAGGAGAACATTTCACACATGATTCGTGGAACCTTTAAGCCTAAGAAAAGAGAAAACAAGTTTTTTTGTGTGGGGGGAAGGTTTGGGGGGAGCAAAGGTGGGGGAACTGTGGGGTAGAAGGAGGGGCTGATGGTTTTCAAAGGGAAAGTGTCACTAAAGCCTTTTTATTTGTTTGTTTGCTTGTTTTCTTATTTTCTCAGAGGCCTTTATAGCTCTCAACTCCCAGAATTGAGCAGACTTTAAGCACATGACATTAAATATTTCTGGGAAGGGTAAGAAAACTCAGCCAGGGGAAACCCACAATTACGCTTCAGAGGTACACCACTCTCTCCCTTGAAAATACATCTCTGGTTCCTCCATGGGAGGTACATCAAGGATGATTTGCTTTTATTACAAAGAAAATGTTTCTAATCACCAGTGGACGACCCAAGCCTGCAGAAGGGCTTGTAAGACACACGATAGACAAGCTAATGAATGAATGAATGAGTTGCTGGGAATGAGGAATCCATCTCTCCTGAGTCCCCAGAAGGACCACACATTGGGATCAAGTTTCAAAATCAAAAGTAAAGTAGAAAGGAAGTTAACTTTTGCATCCCAAGTGACTATCATGGAAGCCATTATAAAGAAAAGCCCTCTAACCTCACCCAAGCAAAACATGTCTACTTTTGGCACCAATAGAAGGATGAACTTGTCCCCACAAATTTCAAACATTTTCTTTCCCTTTTCTTTTCTCTTTCCCACCCAATTCTTAACCCCCAGGCCTCAAAGGGAAAAGCTTCCAGTGAAATCATCAAAATACTATATTATATTGTAAGAAGAATCAAAACAATATTTTATCTAGATTTTATCTATATTTATTTAGATAAATAAAATTTATCTAAAATAAATTTGTGTAGATTTCATCATTGTAGGGAAGAGTGTGGAAATTCCCCCTGCCAGTGTACATCAAGATCTCATAGTCTTAAAGAATGATCTGCAATAATGAAAAGTTGTAACAAGACTATGTATGTGATGATCTGACATGGCTCTTTTCAATAGTGAGATGATTCAGACTAATTCCAATGGTTTTGTGATGGAGAAAGCCATCTGCTTCCACAGAGAGGACACTGAGAGAGTGGGGACTGAGTATGGATCACAACAAAGCATTTTCACTTTTTTTATTGTTTGCTTGTATTTTTTCTCATTTTTTTTCCTTTTTGATTTGATTTTTCTTGTGCAACATGATAATTGTGTAAATATGTATAGAAGAGTTCCAAATGTTTAAGCTATATTGGATTACTTGCCATCTAGGGGAGAAGGTAGGGGGAAAAGAGAGAGAAAAAAAATTTGGAATACAAGGTTTTGCAAGGATGAATATTGAAAACTGCATGTGTTTTGAAAACAAAAAGCTTTATAAAAACAAAACAAAACAAAACAATGAGAAATTGTGTTAGAGAGGTGTCTAAGGATAACAATGTAGGTGATATAATCTGATTCTGATCTTACTCACTTTGCCACATGCATTGATGAATTGGATCATCAGGGCCCAGCTGGCTCTATCTTCCTCTCAGGATCCTAGGGGTACCTACAGGATGCAGTGGTGTTTTTTTCCTCTGATGCTATCATCAAGCCACCATTCTGGTTTATTTTCCCCAGTATCAGTTGCCAGTGATTAGTTTATCATTTAACCAATTATCAATTGGATTTTACAAAGGGATTTTGACTGAGAAGAGATAGAAAGAACAGAAGTTACAAAGCATTCCTTTCCCCTCTCTACTACCATACTTAACTGTATACATTTTCCTATATAACCTCAGTTTAGGGGAAGAATGGGCTCCAACTTAAAAAACCTTCACAGAAGTTTGATTCTGTGACATTATCTTTACTGTACTTCCTCTTTCTGCCTCTTTGCAATGGCTATCTTCCCATCTCAGGAATGCCCTTCCCTCTGCCTCTTAGAATTATGAGGGTTTTTTAAGACTCACAAGTGACACCATCTACATAAAGCCTTTTTTACTTTACTGAATCCTAACCCTAATCATTACTTTTAGCATAAATGGGCATTATGCTTTTTCTGAAACTCTTGAGATAATCACATGGTTGGGAATGTTTTTGTTTCTAATTTGATTAATTATGTTGATTGTTTTCCTCATCTCCAACTTTCTTTGCATTAATAGTATAAATATAACTTGATTATAAAAAATGATTTTCTGGATAAATAACTGTAGTTTGACAGAATTTTATTTAAAATTTTTGAATTAATATTCATTAATGTTAATTAGTCTGTAGTTCTTTATCCTTCCCTTTATATTTATTTAAAAATCCATTTTGTATATAAATATAAATGAATATGTAATCCAACTGCCTCCCACCCTCCCTTATAGACCTTTTGAAGACTATTTCATTTTTGTCTTTTATCTCTACAGCCTGGAACATATTGGGTGCTTAAAAATGCTTGATGATTGGTTGATTGATTGTTTCCAAGACTTCCGGATAAAGTCCCCAAAATAGGGGATAAATCTCCACTGTGTTTTTTCCACATTTTTTTTTTTTTAAGGAAGGCTTTTTCTTCTCAAATGGCATCCAATTCAATGAATTGAATCAGTTGGAAGGCAGCTTTATGGTTTAATAGATAGCTAGCACCAGAGATAGCTAGCACCAATGAGACAATTTAAACCTACAAAAAAGTTAGTTACAAGCAGCTAGAAGTGAGTTTAGCTTCTGAACTAAGAGTATCCAGTTCCCAAGAAAAGGGGAAGCAAGCAGACTCTGATGAAACCAGACCAGACTGAAAACTACGTTTTCAGCTGAAGTTCCACAGAGTCCTACTTGGCTAAATGCTCACTAATGACCAAATAATAAAGAAGTCATCTAGGTGGCTCAGTGGATAGAGCTCTGGGTCTGGAATCAGAAAAATCTGAGTTAAAATTTAGCCTCTGACACTTACTAGCTGTGTGACCCTAGGCAAGTCAATTAGTCTGTGTTTGCCTTAATCCACTGGAGAAGGAAATAGTAAACTACTCTAGTATCTTTGCCAAGAAAACCCCATGGACAACATCCATGGAGTCACGAAGAGTTGGACATGACTGTATGAGAAGTAGAGAAGTTAAGTGTGAGGTGACTAAAACCAATTAGGAGGAAGGAAGTACTGACCAAGAGCTCCAACTGTTTCTGCTTAAGTAGCACATTTATTTTGGTTCTTGGGACACTCTCTTCTTCTATTTTAGAATGTAGAACAAACAAGGGGAGCATCTAACTTCCATGCCCAGAGGAAAGTAGAAAATAAGGGCTGAGAAATCATGGAAGCTACTGCTATTGCTGGTGCCTTGATCCTCTTCCAGACCCTGGTGGCTGGCCTGGCCATTGGCCCAGTGACACAGTTAAAGGGAGGACCCATGATTCTGGAGAACAGAATAGGACTGGCTGCAGATGCAGACTCCTTACAACATGGTTCTCTGTTTCAGGAAGTTTATACAAAGAAATCAAGGAGAAGCATCAAGAGACTTGTGGTGAAGAGAATGGAGCAGGAAAGTTACCATGTGAGAGTTCCTCACGCTCTCTTTGGGCATTCTTCCTTTCACATTTGGGTTAGTCAACAGCATTTAATTTTCAAACATCTATCATGTACCAGACACTGCTAAGCACTGGGATACAAAAAAAATTAGGTAAAAGTCAGTTTCTGCTCTCAAAAAGCTCCCAATCTGATTGAGGATGGGTGCATTGAGACAATATGCAAGCATTTGTGTATAAACAAGATGTAAAAGGATCAATTGAAGATAATAAACAGAAGGAAGGCATTAACATTAAGGGAGCTTGGAAAAGACTTCTTGTACAAAGTGAGATTTTAGCAGGGACTTGAAACCAAGAGACAAAGATAAGAAGGGAAAGAATTCCAGGCTTGGGGAATAGCCTGCGTAAATGCTTGTTCAAGGAACAATAAGGAATCCAATGTCATAAGATCATAGAATACACAGGAATGAATAAATTAGGTAGAAAAGGTAGGAGGGAACCAGTTAGGGGTATGCCATGGATAGAGCAAAAGATAGGAAGCAGAAGATCTGAGTTCAAATCCAGCTTCAGATACTTAATAGTTGTGTGACCCTTGGCAAATCAATTAAGTCAAGCTCAGTTTCCTTATCTGCAAACTGAAGATAATAATAGCACTTACTTCCCAGGATTGTTGTGAGGATCAAATGAGGTTCACATATAGAAAGCATTTTCAACCTTGCAACTTCCTTCTTAAAGCATGATATAAATGCTAGCTATTTTTAATGAAAAACTTTGAATGTCAAACAGAAGATTTTATATTTGATCCTGGAGGTGACAAGGAGTCACTGGAGGTTGTTCAAAGATAATGAATAATGGATTGTGCAAGGATATATACTATATACAAGAATATATACTATAGTTGTTTCTGGTCAAGAAATCTGGGGATTTAGAGTCCTTCCGTGACTTTGGTAGTAAAACAAACAAAAAAGAACAACCTATTTGCCATGCTGCCCCCTCCTCCAACAAAAACAACAGCAGCAGCAGCAGTAGCAACCACAAGTCAGATGCAGGACTTTAATCCTGCTTTCCTGACTCAAAGACCTTCTCTGAAAACACTATACACAGTGAGTAGTACAAAATAGGTGCTTAATAAATGCTTGTTGACTGGACTATTCTGTCCTTTGTATTGGATATGTGAGCCTTTATTTCTCTGTGTACCATAATGGTTGCTGATATGCATTGGTAGAAGAAAGTTTCTATGTCAGTAAAATTTCATATTAAAGCAACCAAAACATTAGTGGAAACTCATTTTATCATTTTAAGATTTGCACATTACTTTCCTTATAATAGGTATGGACAGAGCAATGAATTTGGAGCCAGACCGGCATTCATTTAGCTTTCTATCTTGCTTCTTATGTGACCTTTGACAAATAACTTAAATCCCATGGGCCTTAGTTTTCTCATCTAGAAAATTATTGTTAGAGTTAATGACTTCTAAATATCCTTCCAACTCTAGATCTAAGATCTTATGGAATTTCAGTCCATTATTTCAGGTTTGAAGCATATAGATAGAGAATATAAGTATTATCCCCATTTTACAAATGAGGAAACTCATACTCTGAGAAATTATCTGACTTGTCTACGGTTATATAACTAATAAACATCTTAGACAGAATTACAAGCCAGATGTTCTGAATCCAAATCTCACCCTTTCTACCTGTGTTTTTATGAAGTTTCTCTTCCAATTGTAGTTGATCCCCATGAAGAAGAAGCAGAGTATAATGGGAACAGTAAAGAGAATGGTGCATTTAGTCAGCAAACCTGGTTTCATTTCCCAGTTTTTCTGTTTACTACATTTAACATTGGGCAAATTATTTAGCTTCCCTGAGTCCTTGTTTCCTCAAATGAAAAACAGGGGGTGTAGGGACAAGATTGCTTCCCTTAGACTGATGACACTATAATTCCCCATTATGGTGGTGTACAAATCCATACATGTTTCAGGTCATTTTTGTAGTCTCTGAAATAAGTCTAAACTCAAACAGCTGTAATGTAGTGAAATCAAACTCAAATAAAATGATGGACCACTAAACCATATATAAGCATCCCAGCTTCCAATATGTTAACTTAAAAAACCACATATTAACATGATTTCTGTTTTATTGTTTTGTTTTGTTTTTTGCTGAGACAATTGGGGTTAAATGACTTACCCAGGGTCACATAGCTAGGAAGTGTTAAGTTCCTGACACCAGAACTGAACTCCTGACTTCAGGGCTGGTGCACTATCCACTGAACCACCTAGCTGCCCTGTTTTATTGTATTTTAATTTTTTTTGTTAAATATTTTCCAACTAGGCAATCCATTTTAATTTGATTGTTGGATTAATAGAGGCATACATCTTCCTCTTCAATTTCATCTTTTTTCTTTCCATTCCTCAGAAACTTTGAGTTAAAAGGTGTCTTGGAGACTATTTATCAAAAAATAATTGAGCAAGAATCTCTTCTCCATCATCTTAAAAAATGCTAATCAAACCTTGTTTGAAAACTTCCCATGAGAGAAAATCCACTACCTACAGAAACAGCCCATTCTACCTTTGAATACCTTGAAAGGTTAGCAAATTTTTCCTTCCATGAAACTTAAATTTGTTTCCTTTCAACTTTGACCCATTTGCTCCTAGATTTGCCTTCTGGGATCAAGCAGAAAAAGTTCTTTTCCTCCTTCTGGTAACATCCCTTTAAATACTTGAAGACAAATATCATGTTACTCCTCCTGACTAAACAATTTCTTTCAGCTATCTAAATATGATGTGAACTTAAGGCTCTTCATTGTCCTTGTGGTCTTATGGATGCTCTTTAGCTTGCTGATAATGTCTCTCCTAAAGTATGGTGTCCAGAACTGAATGTAATTTACCAAATTGCCAGGAAAAAGTACAATAAGTAACTAATCTATATTCTAGACACTTTCTTTTTCTAATGCAGCCTAGAAGAGCATTAACTTTGTTGGCTTTGTACCAATGTTGACTCATAAGGAACTCTCGGTCTACTAAACCCTTCAGATCTTTTTTCACACTAACTATTGTCTAGCTATGTTTTCCTTAACTTGCATTTCTGGTTAATTTTTTGAATTGGCAGCTAATTTTTGACTTGTTAATATTATGTTTTGATTTTGTAGATCTGCCCCCATTACTTTAGCTCATTGTACAGCAACAATGATACCTGATATTTCTATAATGGCTTAGTGGATAGAAGACAGGACTTGGAGTCAAAGAGATCTGAATTCAAATTCTGCCTCAAACATTTAGTAGCTGTGAGACTCTAGATAAGTCGTTCAACTTCTCTCAGCCTCAGTTTCTTTATCTGTAAAATGATGATCATATTACTATCTATTGTACAAGGTTGTTGTCGGGATCAAGTGAATTAACACATGTAAATACTTTATAAATCTTAAAATGCTATATAAATCCTAGCTATGAGACAACCAGGTGGCACAGTAACTAGAGCACAAGACAATGAATAACAGAGGAAAGAAGAACATATGGTAAAAGTATTACAGAAAAAAATGATCAGAAAAAATGATAAAAATATAAGCAAACAAGAAAAGATCTTAAACAATGAATAAATATAGGAATTTGTATATGTTGTTTCCCCTTATTAGATTGTAAGCTCCTTGAAAGCAGGGCCTGTCTTTCTGCATCCCTAGCATTTAATAGAGTGGGACATAATGATAACTGATTAATAAATGTTTATTGAATGAATATTATTCTGTGTCAATTTTTCTGTGCCTGCTGCAGAGTAGACAATTAATAAATGTTTATTAATTGATTGATTGAAATGAAAGAAATAAAGTTTGATGAAAAGGAAAGTATTACCACAATTTCAATCAAACTTATAGAAATCATATCTCAACAACTCCTAAAATATACCAAATACTTTTGAGGAGCAATACAATAATTAAAATAAAATGTAAGGGTGGAATTAAAGATAAAAAAACAAACTCTAAAAAATGAACTTAAAAAGAATGAGAGACAGAATTGAGAGCATGCGGAACTTCTCTGAAACAACTAATGCTTTGAAAAAGAGAATGGCAAAATTGAGATTCTGAAGTGAAGAGATAAAAGAAAACAGACTGAACAAAATAAAAGATATTGAGTACTTAAAACTTCTTCAAGTCAAAGCTTATAGCATCAGAGGGCCATTGATTTAGAGATGGAAAGAACTTTTGAAATCATCTACTTTAATCCATTCATTTTAGAATTCAGGAAAGTGGGGCCCAGGGAGGATAAATGACTTGACCAAAGTAACATAGGCAAAGTGGTAGGCTCAGTGTTTGAACCTAGATCCTTTAAATTCTAAATCCAATATATTTTCTGCTGTTCCAAATTCCTTCCTGACTTTACAGATAGAGTTTGTAGAAACAGTCTAAAGATTATGGTTGTTCCACAAAACAAAATAAAGCAAAAAATCCAAAAACCCAAACCAAACCATGACATTAAACAAACTGTCTGAATTCCGTTATTTCAGGAAATCATGCACAATTATTACTAAGAAGTGTTGGAAATAGAGAGGAAAGCACGGATTGCTATAGGGTTTTTCATATAAAGAGGGATAAGTCTTAACATAGTTTAAATCTATCATGTATTTAATATTAAACTGTCACTGAAGTTTAACACTGCACTAAAACTTTTGGCACACCCTATATTTAATCCTTACTGACAGAAGGAAGATCCAAGTTTAATGCACAAAGAAACATCGTAGTCAAGCTTTAGAACTTCAAGATTATACACCAAATTTTAAGAGCAGCCAGGAGGAAGTTCTTCACAAGGAAAATAGCTCACATCATCCAAGACTATTTCTTGTTTATGAGAAATCAAGAGAAAACTTTAATATGATAACCCATAAAAGCATTGGTAATCCATTTGCAAGCCCAACATAACACATCTTGAAAAACAAATCTAAATAATCAACGGGAAAAAATGGAATTTTGCCAAAAGAAAAAAAAAAAGTGAGTCATTTTTTTTTTCAATACAAGTCTGAAGCAAGCAGGATAATTCACATAAGAATGGTATCCAAACATAGACTATAAGAAAAGTTATGCTTATATACTTTTAGGGCTATGTGAAGCTATTGTATGTGTATTTAAAAAAAATCTTTTATCCTATTTAAGGGTTATTGATAGATGAAAGAGAAGATAACTATGCACAAACTTCAAAAGGTTTCAAAGAAACTTTGAAGGAGGAAGGAAGAGGGGAAAATTGTGTAATTTTTTTTTCACCAGAACCCCTGCTCTTTTGTTAGGGATTAACATTTTGTGGGGTAGGGACACATAGAGGAAGATGTTTTGAGTGAGGAGATGGGGACAAGAGAGACTAAATGAACTCTTGCATGACCTGAGTGTTAGAAGAGAGGGAATTATTATTGTTTTTGGTCTCTCACTTTCCCTCAAGGGGATTGGAAGAACAAAGAGAGAGTACTGGGGGAATTGCCATTCGAAACTGGGGCTTGGGTTCCATCCAAGGAGGAAGAATATACTGGGGGCATCACAACTTATTTTCCCAGAGATAGAGGTAGTGAAACAAGACCTTGACCACCCAAGGTCCCACTTTTCTGTCATGACCTGTTGAAATCTTTTCCCTTAAGTTTCATCTAAGTGATAATCTCTTCCTGTAGCCCTTCCTGACTATCCCACTACCTCCAGTTTTGAAAATTATAACTCCCTTTCAAATTATACAAAATCCTTTTACTGGAAATGTTATTTGTACTTATTAAGTTTTATTTTATATCATATTTTCTTTTAAAATTATTTTTTTCTTGATATATGCATTTTGTTTTGACATAACAGATACAGATCAGCACACACCCAGACAAATCCTTTACAAAGTATGTCCCTTGAAAATAATTTAACAGTGGCAGCTGGGTGGTGCACTGGAAGGAGCATCAGCCTTGAAGTCAGGAGGACCCGAGTTCAAATCTGATCTTAGACATTTAACACTTCCTAGCTGTGTGACCCTGGGCAAGTCACTTAACCCCAATTGCCTCAAAAAAAAAAAAAAAAAAAAAAGAAAAGAAAGAAAGAAAGAAAAAAATAATTTAACAAAATCACCTAATTGCAATAAATGGTTAAGTCACTCTGAAGACATAAACAGAAAGGAGGTTAGTTATTTAATTTTGGTGATATATTTGGCGCCAGCTTTGTTATCTCTTAGTATTGCCTTCATTTACATTGGTATAGTCATTGTGTATATTATGTGTTTGACTCTTCTTTCCTTATACTTTCACTTCATACAATTTCCCCAAACATCTCTCTGAATTGTTCATTGCTGTCACACCACATGGCATAGTGACATTCATTACATCTGTATGCCATAGTTTATCTAGTCATTCCCCATTACTGGACATATATTTGGTTTCCAACTTGTTAATATGACATACAATGATACTATGAATGTTTTTCTACATATGGGTCTTTTCTTGTTTTTAATAACCATGGTTCTTATAGTGGAATCGATGGCTTAAAGAGTTTGAATGATTCTGCAATTTTTCGTACATGATTTCAATTTGGTTTTCAGAACTGCTGAACATATTTACAATTTCACTAGCAGTGAATTAGTGGGATTGCCTATACATAGTCCCTACATTTTTAAGTTCTCCCATCTTTCATCATGATGGTTAGTTTCAAGGGTGTGAAGCAATATCTTAGAGTTATTTTAATTTGTTCTTTTTTTATTATTAGTGATCTGAAGAGTTTTTTTTCCTCCCAGAAAGCTCTTGATATTTTATATTCCTTCTTTGGAAAAGTACTCATATCCTTTGATTACCTTTCTAATGGGGATGACTTCTAATCATATAGATTTGTGTCAATTACTTGTAGATTTTGGATATCAGACATCAGTTTTAATGCAAAGCTTTTTCTCCATTCCATATCTTTTCTTTTGATTCTAGTTGTATTTATCTCATTTGAGTGAAAAGTTTGAATATTTACATAGTCAAGATTGTTGGTTTTGACTTTTATGACCTCTTTTGGCCTAAGTATACATCTCATCAATAACTGTGAAAGATATAAATTTTTCTGTATTCTGCTAATGAATCCTAGTGGATTATGCAAGTATCTTATCTCCTCCTTCCCATTCACTTGTAATATTAAGAGGTAACCATTTAGAGCAGAAAGTGACCTTGGAAATCAGCTTTATTTTGCAGATGAGAAGCCAAGGTCCAGAGAGATAGTCATTTACCCAAGGTCTCTCAATCGGAGCTATGCTTCTAACCCAGAATCTCTGATTCCAAGAGCAGGGTGTGTATTCTACTTTTCTTTGTCTCTTTAGAGACATAATAGTAATAGCAAGCATTTATATAGCACTTTAAGATTGCAAAGTGCTTTAAATATAATAAATCATTTGATTTTCCATAGTAGATACTTGCCAAAGGTTGAATAGAATGGGACTTCTACAGCATAATAAGCCCTTCTGGAGATATAATCTCACTTTAGTGAGAACACTCTTGGCAGAATAGGTCTCAACATTTCAGACCCAGATAAATTGATGCCTGCCCAAGTTACACAGCTAGCAAGTCAGTAACAAACTATTATAAGTAGCTAAGTATTCTTACTCCCAGATCACAGTCCTTTTCAAAATGGGGGAAAAAAAGGGTTGAAACATTAATAAATCTACTTCTTATTTTTTAACAAGCATTATCATTTCTCTTTTCTACTGTCCTTCTCCCCCTTTCCATTGATTAAATATTATAATAAAAGAAAAGCACAACGAATAACAAATGTGCATAGGACAACAAAACAAACCCTGACATTGGCTACATATGCTTCACTCTGCATTTTGAGTCCATCATTTCTGTGGCAGGAAGTGAGCAGAGGGTTTCATCTTCAGTCCTCTGGACTTATGATTTATCTTTTAGGTTGATGAAAGTTCTCAAGTCTAAATATTTCCTCATTTGATCCTCATGACAACCCAGGGAAGCATGTGCTATTGTTATCTCCACTTTACAGATGAGAAAATTGAGGCGCACAGAGATTAAGTAGCTTGCTTTGGGTCACACAGCTAGTGTCAGAAAGTTGTAAGGGTCTCAGATCTTCCTGACTTGAGGTTCAATGTTCTATTCATATAGCACCACTTAGTTAATACTATATACAAAATACTCAATGAGTCTAGAAATACAAACCTCTCTCCCAATGACTGTCCTTCCTGTTTCTTTTGAGATCTGAATTATTCCTTCAACCATTTTCCTCTCTAATCATCAGCCTTCCCTATCAGCTGCCTCCTGATGGTCACAAATATGTCCAGATCTTCTTAAAAAACAAGAATTATAACAATTTCATGTTAGCATTCTTATCAAGGTACTAAGTCAGTGGAATTGATGAGATAATGATTCTCTAATTTACATGTACTTAGTACTTACTATAATTCCACAAAATTCACACCTTTAAGAGAACATATATAAGGAGGAGCTTTCAGGGCCAAAGAGGACAAGCCCACTAAAGGACAAGCCCACTAGAGGGTCTCGGAGGAAGAGACAGATTCATTCCATCTTCCACCTTTGTGCTGGCTGGAGACTGAAGCAGAAACCTTTGGACCCTGGAAGATTCAGAAGCCAGGATTTAGTTGAGGAGATTCACAAGCCAGAGAAGGCAGTTTAAGCTCTCGGAATCAAGGAGAGAGACAGGCCTTTATTAAAGCTAACCGGGCCCCAGGAAAAGAGACAAGAGTTGGAAAGAGAAAATAAAGGATTTGGACTTTAACTCCTGGCTACATTTGGGGTGATTACACTGAACTGAAACGAAGGCTGCCTCCAGAAGCCCCCCAAGAAACCTGCTCCCAGAAAAGATTACATTTTAGAGAAGAACATTACAATCCCATCCTTTTAAAACCTTCACTTGACCTTGCTATCCAATTAAGCTATTTCTTTATGCTTTTTATTCCCTTTCTCTGTCAAACTCTTCCAAATAAATCATCTACCCTTGTCAGTTCCATTTCTTTATCATTCACTGTCTTCTGGATCCCTCACTACCAAACGTCTCATCCTATTACTCTACTGAAATAGTTCTCTACAATCTTTTCACCAAAAAATTGATGACCTTTTCTCAGACTTCTCTGAAGATCTGGATACTATTGACCCCCCTCTTCTCCTGGATACTCCTGGTTGAATGAAATGGGATTTTTACAGTATTACTACAAGCATTTCTAGCTTCATTAGAGAAGTGTTAATATTGGAGAAGTACTAGTAACAGTATTAGAATTGCTCTCTCTAGGTTCTCTATCCTTACAGTCTCCTTTACTGGATCCACAAGTATTAATTGTCTATTATGGATCAGATAATGCAGGTATTATCTGCTGCATTTAAAATAAAGTGCTGCAGTTGAAAATTCTTAAAGTTAAGCAGTCCTTGGCCCTTATATTTTCTAGGGGAGACAATGTATACCTGTTATTTATATTCAATGTATAAATGAAATATATACAATAATCTCTGAACAGCAAGGCGGTGCCAGGCCTGGAGTCAGGAAGATCTGAGTTCAAATTAGACCTCAGACACTTACCAGCTATGTCATCCTGGGACTCAGTCATTTAAACCTGTCTGCCTTGGTTTCCTCATCTGTAAAATTAGTTGGAGAAGGAAATAGCAAACCATTCCAGTATCTTTGCCAAGAAAACCCCAATTGGAGTCATGGAAGGTCAGTCATAATTGAAAAATGACTAAACAAAAAAATGCAATGATGGCTGGAGGTGGTATTGTAGCATGACAGTGGAGGGTTGAAGTGATCAGAACCTGATATGGACAATGAGGGAAGAGATGAAAGGAATAAACACCTATTAGGCACTTATTGTGGCCAACCACTGTGTTCAGTGCTTTGTAAATATTTCATTTGGCTTTTACAATCCTGTGAGGTAGGTCCTGTTATGACTCTCATTTTATAAGAAAAATAAGGCAAATGGAGGTTAAATGACTTGCTTAAGTCCGTCTTCCCTCCCTCCCTTCTTCTCTCCCTCCCTTCTTCCCTCCCTCCCTTCTTCCCTCCCTCCCTCCCTTCCTTCCTTCCTTCCTTCCTTCCTTCCTTCCTTCCTTCCTTCCTTCCTTCCTTCCTTCCTTCCTTCCTTCCTTCCTTCCTTCTTTCCTTCCTTCCTTCCTTTCTTCCTTCTTTCCTGATGCTGGGTTTGAATTCAGGTTTTCCTGACTCCAGGCCATTATCCTAATTCAAATAGTTGCATAAATGCTCCCAAAACCCAACTGAAAGCCATTGGCTCGAAAGTGTATGGGAGTAAATCTTGGCCTAGATCATTCAAAAAAGGACCTAGATGATAACTCTGATTGCCTCATTAACAAAAAGTAGCTGTGTGACCCTGGGCAAGTCATTTAACCCCAACTGCCTCAACAACAACAAAAAATAAATAAAAACAAACAAACAGAAACCCTAACTCTACCTCATGAGATCACTACCATCCTTCCAAGCTTTTAGGCTTGAAATCTTAGTATCTTTCTTTGATCCTTCCTTCTCTTCCCTTTTCCCATTCAGTTGCCAGTTCCTGTCAATTCTATCTTGGCAATATATCTTACATTCATCATTTTCCTATCTTTGATCAGCCTTGTTCAGACCCTTATAATCCTTCTTCTGCACAACTGGGATGATCTCTTTGAAGTTTTTAGAGGTGGAATTGGCCTGCTTCTGATCACTCCCCTTTCAATTCATGCTTCATATTGCTGACCAAGTAATCTTCCTAATGCACTGTTCTGATGAGGTCACTTTCTCTACTATTCAAAAAGATTCAATGGTTCTTCACTGCTTCAAGAATTAATTACATTCAACCAACAATAAACAAGTGTTTATTAAAGGCAAACTCCATAACTTGGCATTAAATCCCTCCACAAAATTCAGCCTGACCAACTTTGTAAATTTTATTTAACTCAGCTCCTGTTTATACACTCTGCAAATCCAGAAAGATCAAACTTCTAGTTGTTCCTCAAACTTACTCTGCCCTTTCTTCTCTGTGCATTCTTAAAGGTTATTCTGTATCTAGTACATTCTCTGTCCACATATTTACCCAATAAAAATATTAGGTAAAAGGGCAGCTAGATGGCACAGTGGATAGGACTTTGGGCCTGGAATCAGAAGGACCTGAGTTTGGAGCCAGACTCAGGCACTTACTAAGCTGTTTGACCCAGGGCAAGGTGCTTTACTTCCGTCTGCTTCTATTTACTCATCTGTAAAATATGGATAATAATGCCGATCTCACAGACCCCTCTTTGAGAACTTTTGGCTAATCCAAAGGAGGAAGATGTTGGAAATTTCAGTCCCTATTTGCTATTGGCTAATGGGATAGTTAAATTAGGTTCCTGGGGAGGAAGAGGGCCTTTCAGCACTTCACAAATCATGGCAAAGAGTCAATGCCCAATTCATATCGAAGGGGCCAGACTGAAGAATTCTCAAAGTCATCACAGTTAGTTAAGGCATGTTTCAAATTGGTGTTTTAGACCTCAGCACCCTGTCAGGACCCTGACCCTGGCTTCCAAGTTCAATGATACTAATGGAGATAAAGAGCACATTTAGGGTAGGGGCTACTGATCTCTCAGAAAGCTCATAAGAACATAGAGAATAAGTGATTGCCGAATGCAAGGAAATCAAAAGGAGAGGGAAACACATGTTTTCGCTTCTAAGAGAATACAACAAACAGCAGAGGATGGAGGCAGGGAGAGATTTCTCTATCCAGAAATTCTGGAAGATAGGGCAAAAATAATTGTTTTTGTTAGTGCTTTTGAGAGAGGGATTACCCCATTTCTGTTTATATAAACCTGCTAGATCATTCCTTTCTTTTTTCCCTCATTCTTCCCTTCTTCCCTCTCTTCTTTCTTTTCTTTTCCTTGTATTTTCCATCTTTCCTTCCTTCCTTCCTTCCTTCTTTCCTTCCTTCCTTCCTTCCTTCCCTTCCTCCCTCCCTCCTTTCCTTCCTTTTTTCCTTCCCTCCCTCCCTTCCTTCCTTCCTTCCTTCTTTCCTTCCTTCCTTCCATGCTCTCTGGGAACATCCTTTTTTAGATACTTTTGGTGAAATGGAAGGAAGCTTCTTGGGAAACTGGCATAGGCCACTCCATCTCAAGCCACTGAGAATTCTTTCCCAGCACTTTCTTGCCTCATTTCTACTGGCTCCAGGATTCAAACAGTTTCCTCTTATTCTGGTATTCAAGGTCTTCTACAATCTGATCTAAACCACTTTCCTAGACCTGTCTCTTGCTACTTCCCTGATGAATTTGAACCAAACACCATAATCCACATAGAGAGATCGCTAACCTAGGAATCAGGAGACCTCATTTCTAGTCCTGGCTTTTCTACTAATTTACTTCATAAACTTGGGTAAGTCATATATCCTCTTTAGGTCTCAATTAACCACATTATAAAAATAAATGGACTAAATGAATCTGTCCTTCATATTTTCCAGCCTTTATTCCTTTGTCTATGCATTTTCCTATGCCTCATCTGTTCTCCTATCATCCCTAAATTTCTCCCTATAGAATTCTACGTCTTCTCCAAGACCAACTCAAATGTCTTCTACATGAACCTTTCCTTAATCTTCTCCAGCTAGAAGGAATCACTTTCTTTTATATGAACTCCCATCATACTCTATTCATACCTTTCTTCTACACTTATCACATATAGCTTTATATTCCTTTTTGGTGTCCCTATATTATATCCTGTGCTAGATTAAAAACTCCTTTGGGTCAGGAGTCATGGCTACTCATGTTTGAATTCTCTTCAATGCCAAGCACAGGACTGGATGCATAGGAGGTGCTTAATGACCTTCAATCCCAGAGATCATTTGGTATGTAGGTTCTAGTACTAGGCTTCAAATCCAGAAGGCCCAAATTCAAATCCTGCTTCTGACACTTATTGGGGCTGTGATGCTGAGCAGATCACTTAATCTTTTCATGCTGCAGGCAGTTCCCTAACATTTAGCCACTAAATTGTAAAGTAGCCACAAGTAACTGCTGGGGATATAAAACCAAAACCAAAACACAATCCCAAAACCCAACAATCCTTGACCATCATATTCTAGAGATAACATGCAAGCAACTGGGAACATACAGGGTATGTGCTGTTCTTGTCCAGTCATGTTCAAATCTTTATGACCCCATGGATCATAGCAGATCAGACCCTTCTGATCTCTACTTTCATGAAGTCTATCCAAGTTTATATCCATTGGTTCCACAATACTTTTTATGCATCTCACCCTCTGCTAGCCTCTTTTCTTTTTGCCTTCAATCTTTCCTAACAGGGTATATATGGAGTAGATAAAGGTAAGCTCATTGTGGAGAAATATTATAGTTAGACCTATCTTTTGGAAACTCACTTGGCAGAGTGGATCAGGAGAGAGAGAAACATGAGCAGATGAACCAGTTAGAAGGCTAGCCTAGTCATCTCTGTGAGTAAAGGTAGAGACTCATCCCCAATAAAACCTCACAGTTCATGGAGAAGACCAAAAGGTTCAAAGTACATCTTTTAATTTCTTCATTCCTCCCCTTATAATGGGAGAACAAAGTCTAGTCAAAGTGGATGGCCATGCCATGCTATAAGCAGCAAAGGAACCTAGCTAGTTAAGATGGGGAAAAAAAGGGAGGGACAAGTCCCAGAATCTGGTTATATTAGCTGCTATGGTAGGACAACATAAGAACTGAGCTAGCAGCAGAGGAGAGGCTGGGGACGTGGAGAAAAACATAGAATTAGAAGTCAGAAGACTGAGTTCTAGCTTGGACACTTATCCATATCCCAATCTTTCCAAGCTCAGTAAGCTTGGGTATATCGCTTTGGGCTCTAATATTCTATAATTCAGAGTTCTAAGAATTGAACTAAGACACTGAAGAAAGGGTCAGAAGTGTTGGAAGAGTGAATAAATGCTTCTTGAAGGTCAGATAAGGTCACCTAGAATAATGATTAGGATATTGATGTGGCCTCTCTCATCTTAAGGGACTGGCTGTTTTGCCTTTTTTTTTTTTTTTTTTTTTTTTTTTTAATTAATTCTCTCTGCTAGGTGTGGGCAGTTCTAAATACACTAAGGCTAGTGTAGGCAGGAGGAGATAAGGATAGGCAGAAGGAGATAAGAAACCTGGACTAGTAGAAGCAGGGACAGGTAAAGGAGTTACCATGAAATGATCTCAAGAATGAACCCCAAGCAGAGAAAGAGGAAATGATAATAGGCAATGTTTCAGGGTCTTTCCATAATCTTAGGTAAATTCCCAAAGGAATTTTCCTTGGATACAGAGCATTCTTTCTGCTGGTGGAGGAGGAAGGAGGAAGAGAGTTGGGAATTGGGAAGTTCAAGAAATCTCTTGGTATTAATCTCCTGGGACCCAGGATCTAATCCTCAACCCATTCCCACTCTTATTTTTTCTTTCTCTTGATCTTCTAATTTTCTACTCTAGGTAAACCATGATCCAGGTGTTAGATATTCTTCAATCCAATTCTACCTTTCCCAAATATTTGGGGGGAAAGTTGATGATTTAAATGGTGTAATTACATAGTAGAGTATTGCCAAGTAAAGCATTGCCAAGTAAAGAGAACACAAGATGTGAAATTAAGACAATATGGGTTCAAATCCCCATTTAGAAGCTTACTACTTATTTGATGTTGGGTGGGTTATCCAGTTTTCTCATCTGTCAAATTCAAGAATCAGATTTTTTTTTTTTAGTCTTAGCTGTGCTGCTAACTTCTTGCTCAACTTGATCAAATGAGTTCATCTTTCTCGGCTGTCTCTGTCCTTATCTAGGAAAGTTTGGGTTTTATGATGCATTGGACAAATCACTGGCATTGAAGGGCCTCTGTTTAAATCCTGATTCTATTCCTTATAACATTTGTATTTTTGGCAACATCACAAGCTCCCTTGAGTTTAGCTTCCTTAATTGCAAAATGTGGGTGTTGGAATTATTTGACCTCAGAGTTTCCTTTCAGCTGCAAATCTAGAATCCTATCTCCCTAATGTCCCTTGCAGCTCTAACACTTATGATTCTATGACAAGTTGCTAAGATTAAATGCTGAGGTAGCTAGGTTTAGAAGACCTAAAGTTAGGACCTGGAGTTAGAAAGTCCTGAGTTCAAATTCAGCTTTCAGACCCTTATTGTGGGCATATACTTAAATTTGCCTCAATCTCCTCATCCGTAAAAAAGAGGATAACAACAAAACCTACTTCTCAGGGTTGTTGTGAGAAATCTGTAAAGTAGTTTTCAAATCTTTGAGTGTGGCTCAAGATAAAGTGCTGGGTCTCGAGTCAAAACAACTCATCTTCTTGAATTTAAATCTGGCCTCAAGAACTTGCTATGTTACGCTGGGTGAGTCACTTCACCCTGTTTGTCTCAGTTTCTTCATCTGTAAAGTGAGCTGGAGAAGGAAATTGCAAAATGTTCTACTGTCTTTGCCAAGAAAACCCCAAATGGACTCATGAAAAGTCAGGTACAACTGAAATATGACTGAGTCATGATGATTATCATTCATAAGTACCCAGCATCACATAGCCAAGCATGTGTCAGAGGGAGGATTTGAACACACATTTTTCAGACTTAGAGAACTACTCAAAGTACTGGGGACCCTCCTTCAAATAAAATAATAGAAAAGAGGGGTCAGGTCAGGAAACTTCCTAAGACTACAATATGTAGAGTGGGTATTAATGGCATTGGTACAGTTTCTTCACAAAATATTCTTTGGAGTGAAAAAAAAAAAAAAGGTTTTTTTCTCTCCTCACTCCATGATGTACAATGTATACAGGTCTTCTGATGGTGAGCTTGGGTCCTTAAACCATCCTTGCTCTTTAAACTGATCCTCAATCTGGTTAATGGTTCACATATGGTCAGGATTAAGAGTATCAAACATGCAAATGAATTTTATACAAATAGAATGACATGATCCCTGCCCTCAAAGAGTTCACAGGGGTGAAGACTAAGGGCACAGATGATTATCATTAAAGAATATGAAAAGTGCCCATAGAGGTAGCAAAGGGCTGAGAGGTCTTAAAGCAAGGTGAGAGATTTAGATGCCGTCTGACTTTTAACATTTTCTTATAATAATCTGTCTGCAGTCAGCCCACAAACACACTTTTCCTAGGGAGTGCTAGACTCTGAGCACATGAGGGGGGGTTATATTCCATTTTCTCTCTTTTATCCTAACACTGTCTCACCCAAAACCTGATTTTCATTGGGTTGAATCAGATTTCTTTAGCCATCTTGGGTGTTAATTATCATATGTACTTTTCACCCTTCAAAATGTTGCCCCCCTTCCTTCCCTTTTCTCCCAGGTACTCATTGCTGAGAGGGAGGGAGGTTGTTGGTTTTTTTTTTTTTTTTGTGGGGGTAGGGGTGGAGAAAAGTATTATTGAGGGCAGCGTCTTCATCAGAATATTAAAACTCCCAGAGGAGAAGCTGACTCTCTAAAATTCCTTCGCAATGAAGGGATCTTTAAATTTGACTTTAGGGCTTTGGCTACAAGACTAGCAAAAGTGAATTCTTCACAGTTGTCCTGGAAGTGTAGTTTCCAGTATCCAGCCCCAATTTTTCTTCTCTGAACCCCTCTTCAACTAAACAGAGACCAAACCACACAGTCTTCTCCTGAATATTCCTCTCAACATGTATTTTCTTCCTGTTTTCTATTCCTACGCATTTAGGAAGTAATTCCACTCCATGTTGCTACTTTGCTTCTTGCTGAGGAGGGCATTTCTTCTGAAAAAATAAAAATGTTAAAGTAGGGCTTGGCTATGATGAGCAGTTGGTTCCTTCTCTCCTGAGGATTTCAGGGAACTCAATCAAGCATAATGGAGATGGTACACCTGAACCTCTTTTATCCCCTTACCCTCAGAGTAGTATAGAAGACTGAAGGGCAGAAGATGTGAGATGTGAGATTAGTGAGAATCCTAGGAAATGCCTCCAAACTGATTCTGATATTACTTTTACTCACCTTTAATGTCTCTGGGAGTGGGGAAGAAGTCATCATTTAGTGACTAAGAAGAGGATGTGATGGCCCTTAGGGTCAGCTGCTAAGACCCTAGGTCCTGCTCTCTTTGTTTTGCCTCTAGGATACCTCTTCAGTCTCATCTCCCATTACTCTCCTCTTCCAGTCCTCTAGCAAATTGGTTGTTTCTGCCTTCATAATATGATCCCCACCTATTCACCTCTCATCCACTCATTTCTGTCCTTCAGAGCCCTGATCAAAGCTTACTTCTTCTACAAAGCCTTCCCAAAGCCCCCAATAATCACTTCCCCCTCTCAAATTCTAGAGTACTTAATTACAGGTATACAGGAAATATTTTGGAATTCTAATATAATTCTAACATTTACCAGTCATATGACCTGATCTGTCAAATGAGGATATGACTCTTTGCCTCTCTCCAAAGAGCATCGAAAGAATTACAAAGGGATTGTTATTTCTATAAGAAGTCTAGTATTATTGCCTTACAGTATCCGCACTCACATGTGTATAGATATGTGTGTTTCCTCATTTATTTATATAAAATCTCTGCAACTAAACTATGAGGTTCCTAAAGTCTGGGACCATGTCTCAGATATCCTTATTTTTTAGTGCCCAGGAAAGGGACATTGTATTTAGTATATGCTCAATAAATATTTGGTTAATTCTGGGTGCAATTATTAGATCTATTGGGACAAAGTTTGAGGGTTCCAAGGAGACCCAAGAGCCCATCCCTAGATGAGATTTGAAATCATCATCCAAAGCCTTAAGGAAGATGAGACATGCAGAGGGAAGCAGGCTGCCTGATTTGGATTAAAGATAGAACCCTTCTCCTTGCCCTTCCCCCTTCCTCCTCCCCTCTTCCCTTTCTCTTTCCTTTCTCTTTCTTATTCTTTTTCCCATTCCACTTTTTTCTTTGATTCTTCTCTTTTCTTATTCAAATGAAATATCAAGACTCATCCTATTCATTTTAATAAAAATTGATATGCTTTATAAGAAAAACTTGACAGACTATAGAATTGGCTTCAGATCCAGAGAGATTTGGGTTCAAGTTCTGTTTTGAGGTCTATGGAAGCATGACCCTAGGGTACTCATTAAGAATATTAGTTGCAGAACTGATTGGGAACCTGCTTTGAAAGGAAGAGTTTTCTCATCTCACTTCCCTACACCAATGAAACCACAGAGCCAGTCCCTATGACTATTCAACATCAATTCAACCAACTAAACTTGCCTAATAACTATTTAATGCTTAAAGTCTCTCAATGATTTTCTAGTCACTCCCTCTAAAATGTCATCAGAATTCTTTCTCCATACATTGTTATTCGTTTTTTCCTATTATATGGTCATGGGACATACATTCCCTTGATATCTTCACTTTATATTATTTCATAAATGTCTCTCTAGAGAGAACTATATTTCTCATATTTGTTGGTTTTAATTACACAATTCTTACATTAGTGTATCACAAGTACTTAAACATCTCCTTTAATTTAATTCCAGTTCATCATTACTATTACAATGATACTGCCATGGCCATCTTTGAACAGATAGTTATTTTTGGTTTTTGTTTTTGATAACATATTTAAGGTATATTCCTGAAGTAGAATAATGGGTAAGACCCCAAGGGTTTCAATTCAGGCTTAATGAGATAAAGAACTCTAATTCATAGAATATATATTGGATCCTATGAGGGAATACCTAATTTGGTTAATCATTCTGAAGTTTTACTTATTTATTTTTCTGAGCATATGCCAAGGGAATTTGAGGAAGGTCCCTATTATGTATGGCAGGTTTACATGGATAAGAATCACACGTGATGGGCAAGCAAAGATATGTTATAATCTGAATCATTGGAGGAAATAAAATATCCATGTGAATAAACTCGAGGAAGATATGATCAAAGAGGCAAAATCCCAGGGGAGATTGGGAGGGATAAAATCAAAGATGCAGTAGAAGCAAGCTTGGTTTTAGTGTGAGGAAGGACTATTTTTTTTTCATTAGAGATTGGATCAAAAGAAAGAATGAAGTGTGTAAAGGGAACTTATGGTAAATGGCCTCTACTTTCTCAGTAAAACAGAGTGCCCTCTGTTGTGAGGGAGCGAGATAGGGAATGTAGGAAACTTGAAAAGAGAAGAGAAGATCTTTGTACTGCTGTTGTAGGGATGATAGTCAATTAGGAAAGCACAAAAGGATACATACCATCCTGCACTGAGAGCCCAATTAAGATTGAATGGTATAAATATATAGGTTATTTCCAATTAGCACAACAGTGCAATGACTTCTAGCAGTACTATTCCTCCTCAATCACCTCTGATGCTACTTCATCTATGTTTTATTTCTTTATTATTATTGTCCCTCTAGGCTCTGACCTGGACTTTCCCCCTGTTTTCTTTCTTGGTGATTTTAGCAGTTATTATGGGTTTTATTATCATCAGCTGGTTAGTATGATAGAATGATAGAATCCAGCTCCACCTGGATTCAGATATACCAAAGTTTATTTTTTAATTTTTAAATGCACTTATTTATCTAGAACTTAAAATACAAAATAGAAAAAAAGAAACAGAAAAATAAAAAAGACATACCATACATATTAAATTTAAATCTTGGCTTCAGACACTTACGACCTTTGGCAAATCACTTCATTCCTTTTGCCTCAGTTTCCTCATTTGTAAAATGGGGGCATATAACAGCACCTATCTCCCAAAATTGTGGTGAAGATAAAAGGAGAAAATGTAAAATGCTTTGCAAACCTTAAGGCACTATCTAAATACTAGTGGTTATACTAGTATTTTTATGCAGATGACTCCATACTTGCTATAGCGAGCCCTAGTGTCTCTTTTGACCTATATCAACAATTATGTATTGGATCCTTCCACTTGGTTCTTCCATTGGATAGTCATCTTTGGAATATCCTGTCTCAAACTCATATTCAAAAAGAACTCATTATCTTCTTCCTCCTCAAAAACAAAACAAAACCTTATCCTTTCTCTGAACTCTTTTTTGATGAGAACATCTTCATCCTCATTATTTATGTTTGCAATCTAGGAATCATCCCCGAGTCTTCCATTTCCTTCATTTCCCAGTTGCCAAATCTTGATTCTATCACTACAACATCTGTCCTTTTCTCTCTATTCACACGACCACTACCCTTAGTCTAGTCTGCATAATCTCTTGTCGGGATTACTAAAATAGTTTTATATAATAATTGGTCTCTTTTCTGCAAATTACCTTCTGATACTACAAAATTACTTTTCATACATTTAGGGGAGGGGGTGGAGGGGTAAGAGGTGAAAAATTGGAACAAGAGGTTTGGCAATTGTTAATGCTGTAAAGTTACCCATGTATATATATCCTGTAAATAAAAGGCTATTAAATTAAAAAAAAAATTACTTTTCATAATACATCGATCTATCCAAGTGATAGTTCCGGTTCAAAAAATGGCCCAGGCTCTTTACTGTCAATAGGTCTAAGATAAAATCCAAACTCCTTTTATTATGTGGCTCAGACCCACCTTTTTAGGTTTACTATAGATTGATCTAGGTTCTAGGTAGACTGATCAACTTGTTGCTCTTCATATAAAACATGTCATTTCCCAACTACATACCTTTGAGCAGGCTATCCTTCACACCTGGAATGCATACTTTCCTCCACTCCATATTAGAAACCCACTTCCTTCAAAGTACCCTCTTCTACATTAGGCCTTTTCTTACCTCTCCTTCCCTTGGTAAAGCCTTCCTAAAAGTGTATTTGTGTTTATGTGTCTGTGTGTGTATGTGTATATGTGTATACATACAAAACACAAACACATATATTTACTTATATGGATACATGTGGTTTCCTCACTTTAAAGAAGGGACTATTTGCTATAATCCCTGTATCTCTAGTATTTAGTACATAATAGGCACTTAATAAATGATTGGTGAAAGAAAGTAACAGTAGGGCTTCAGCAAAAATTGAAGATCTGTCTGCATGAAAAGATTGAGAAACTGAAATGCAAAGGAAAAATCTTCAGGTGCAAAATAGACATCCCCCACCCCCATCCTCAAGGGTCTAAGTTTTGACCAGCTTCGTTGTATAAGATACTAGAGAGACAATGGACTTGACTCAAAGGCACAGAGGGTATTAATAACCTTGTTCCCAGCAGTATGTCTGCATAAGGTCCCTAAGGAGCTATGGGAAGTGTAATTGATCAATTGGGACTGATCATTTTAAGACAATGTAGAGTGCTTTTAAAGAAAGAGGGAAAGAGCTTTTAAATGAGGAAGAGTGACAAAGCTTCCTTCAGGCTCTGTGGGAATCAAAAGAGAAGGGCCCCACTGCTCTTACCGAAAGAGCACTGTAACACACCAACTGAAGAGAACATGGTACCATTCAGCATAGCCATTAGCTGGAGGTAGAAAAAGACTTTTAATGAAGAGCAAACCCAGGAAATATGGCTTATCAATTCATTTTCAGCATTCAGGATGGTCCAATAGAAGACACTGGCTCCAAAAGTGTACTCATTAAAATTTTCAGTGTAAGCATTTGCACCTTAGAAACTGGCAAACTACAATAGGGGTAGGAGTGTTTTGTTGAGTGACTACATTTAAGAAATAATAGAGAAAATACTAATAATTGAGATTAAGCTTAAAAATATAATACACATATGTATATGTATATATTCATGTATGTGTATGAGCTGGTTGTTAAACATTTGTCAGCAGTCCCCTGAATGTCTCTCAGTTTTGAGGCCTTGGGGTCAAATCACACCTTTTATGCTTACTACCTATATGATTTTGGGAAAATAATTTTTCATTTCTGGGCTTTAGTTTTTTTTAGCTATAAAATAAAGAAATTGGACTAGGTGGTTTTTATGTTTCCTTCTAGCTTAGTTTATGACCCTATTTCCCATTGAATCAAATCTAAAATTCTTTGTCTGACTTTTAAAGCCTTATACAATTAAAATGACTACAAATTCAATGTGAATCTCAACAAATAAGCAAAATGAAAAATTAAATCCCCAATAAAACCTCAAGCTCCAACTTAATTTATATTTTCCTAAAAGGGAAAAAAGTTTTAACCAAACTATTGTAACAATCTATTTGCATTGGTTTCTCTTTTGGCTTTCTTTCTGTGTACTGATAAAGACTTGTTGCTTTTTAATATAGCAACACTGAACTTATCCACACAAGCACTAGCAAGTTGGATTCTCTCAACCTCAGATTTCTTGGGATCAGAGGTGATTCTCTAGTTCTGTTACCTGATGTGTTCTTCCCACCATTAATTAAAAGTTAGTATCTCCCTTATATTATTGTTAATTTCCAGTGATAAGAGTTCTAGTATCATTTAATCAGTTAAAACCAGTGCTCTTTTGCAAAGATCTATTTACTATTTTCCAAGAACAGAAGTAAAAACACTCCTCCTCCAATACCTGGCCATCCCTAAGCAGAGTGGGCTCAAACTTAAACACTTTTTACAGGGCATTCACTCCATCAAGCTCACTTCCCAATCCAGCACGAGCAATGGATACATTGTAGCTTTCTCCTTGAGTTATACTGGATCAGATGTTGAGGATGATGCAGTTTTACCATCTTAGCCTCTGGCAAATCCTGACATTGACTCTAGTTCTCAGACTTCTGGTGCTTGCTACTCTGACTTTTGGGAGCTCACAAGGTCATCGATATCTCTAAACTTTCATTGAAAAGCAGAAAAAAAAAAAAAAAAGAGACAAAGAGGCAAAGCACAGAAGCCTGTTGTACGTCACGTGTCAGCTCTAGATAGAGATGGGTCCATGGCTTCCCCATCTCTTGAATCTTGTATCTATCACAGCCAGGCAGGAAAGAAAAAGATACTCATTTTGCTGGGTTAGTGCTTTTTGATTGCATGCCTGGTTCCAGGTAGCAACCAATCAAAAAGTTTCATTTTTTTTTTTCATACAGTAAGCAGACTGATTCATGTTCAAATCCGGGGAATGCATTAGCAGATTACACGTGCTCCTGATAACTGGGCTCATTGGCTAGTCTCCCCACACTCCATTATATTAAAAAAGTGTTGATCAATATGAGTATAATTTCTCTAATTCTGCTTTCTTCTCCCTAAATCACTTCCAATAGCTATTCTATTTTTCTTTGTATTCTTCTTCCTAACTTCATACCTTTGCTAATGATCTTCTATCCCCTCTCCATCTATTCTTCAGGCTCAGATTAACCCCACTCTCCTCAGTGAAGCCCTTTCCTGATTATTCCATCCTTCCTTTATATTCTCCAAATTCCTACAGGCCTTTATTATATGCTCTTTAATATGGTTCACTGTTTGCTTTCTCTCTCCAGCTAGATCTTGAAGACAGATTATATTTTGTACTTCTATATTCCTCACAGACTAGCACAGGATGGGACACATAGAGGGTGCTCAATAAATCCTTGCTAAATCCTTTTTTATAAACACAGAGTAACATTCAGTCAAAAAACATTTATTAAGCACCTACTATGTGCCAGGCACTATATTAAGTGCTAGAGACACAGAAAGAGACAGAAGACAGTCCCTTGCCCTTAAGGAGCTTACAATTTAATGATGGAGACAACACAAAAATATAGACAAAACTATGTACAGGATAAATAGGAAATACTTAAAATGGGGAAGGCATTAGAATCTAGTGGGGTTGGGGAAAGCTTCCTGTGGAAGCCAAGATTTTAGTTTGGACTTAAAGGAAGCCAGGCGAGGGATGGGATGGGGAAAATCAGTGGTGAGAGCTGAGGAGAGAGAGCATTCCAGGTTTGGAAGACAAAGTACATATGGAGCTGGAATGAAGTCTTTTTCCTAGAGTCAGAGCTTTAGTGAACAGTCAGTACCCAAACAGTAACAGCATCCCTCCCTTGGATTACTTTTGAAATCCTTTTCTTGTCCTGGTTTAGTGTTGTGATGGGGCCTGCCATGGACGTGCATGCTTACTTTCCTAAATTATTAGATAAGTTCTCTGCTCCAAGTGATCTCATATTTGCTGGTCCACATCCTACCTGGCCTAGATTCTAGTCATTCATTCATTCATTTATTCATATATTTGCTGAGTCCTAGTATTTGTCCTAGAATTAGACCTTGATAGTTAGAACTTAGGGCCCATCTGAGCTCTGGATGACCAAACTCTAGGTCATTTTTAATGAAGGAATGTTTTCTCATCTGTTCATCCAAAATATTCTGTTCATGCTTTAAGACTCACCTCTCCCATGAGACCTGTGCATCCCCTTCTCCCTATCCCACATTTGCCCCTCTACTGTACTACTACTCTACAATTGTCCCTTTCTCTTACTTGGCACTTATCATATATCGCATGATAATCACTGGTTATCTTTTTATGTGAACATAACTACATAAAAACCCCCACTCCTTCAGCACAAGGATCATGTATTATAGTTGCTTATATTCATTTACAGAAAGAAATATAAAGAACGAGCAAAGAGAATGAGGAGGGGGAGAACTCAGATTCCCTTCCAGATTTTTGATGGACCAAGCCAATATTATCTCAGTAAACAGAAGGGAACTGAGACAATTGAGTTGGGGCCAAGATGGGAAAACCATCCTCCCCAGAAGGCCAGTTCTGAGGGGGCATACCTTCACCGTTCCCCTTGGCCCTAGGACAACGAGGCTCATTGCCTTTATCTGGGTTCTGAGAAGAAAACTGTTCCATCTTTGCATTATCAGTCGATGCTGGGGCCGTGAGGTAAGAGGCTGAGGATCTGGGCTCCCTGAGCCAAGTCTTCCCAGGGAGATCGTTTATGTCTCTCCATGTGCCTGGCAATCAGCAGAGGGCCCTAAGACCACCTGACCACATTAACATTCATGCTGCCTATAGAGGGCACCAAGCATGCTTCAGGCACTTCTAAGATCGGAATCCCAAATGGGTGTTCAGGTCAGGGAAATGGTGATGGGAAAATGAGAAGCAACTTCTGAGGGTAGAAGAAAGGAGATTAGTGAGGGTGGGGGATTGGATTATGAAAGATCCCTCACCCTATCGACTGGTGTGGAATGGGAAACCTCTTTCCCTCCCTCCCAAACCCCCATTCCTACTGATAGCCCTCCCCATTCCTCTTTCATCCCACACACATGCTTTGTCTCTCCAGAACTGCACTTGGCTTCAGGTTAAAGCAGCACCCCCAGGCCCAGACACAGCCCCTCACAGGAAACGTGGCTGGCCGCCATCTGTTCTTTCCCCAACTCCTCCACTCTCCCCCTCATCCCTTCCTCTCCCACCTCACCAGTCACTCCTCAGCCCCTCCCAGCCCCCAAACTTCTTTATCCATGTTTACTAACTGTCAATTAGCTGGGCTCAATACCCTGAAAATAGAAAGCCAGCCATCCGCAGCAATCACTGTTTCTCCTGTTCCTGGCAAAGAAAAGAGAGAGCAATAGTGAGAGAGGGAGGTACCGTCACCAGGCTGAGGGCTCTGAAACCTGATCTCCCTCCTCCCCCTCATCCCCAAAAGTGAAGAGGGAGTTGGCCTGTTTATATTTGGCTGCTTCTCCCTCCTGGCTGACCCCCAGTGTGAGGGGTGAAAGGGCCTGTTGTGAAGCTGAGAATAGGGGGGGTTAGGTACTCTTGACAATAGGGAGAGGGGAGGGAGAATGGAAAAAAAAATTCCATTTGTACAGGGAGGAGTCTGGCCTGGAAGCTGATAGATCTTGACTGAAGAGGTTACTTTCTAGCTTTATCCTCCCCCTTTGCACGCCCCCCTTCCCCCACTGTACTTACCCCTTTATAGCCTTCTTCTGTTTGTCAGGGTACATATTCCCTGGTTGTGTGGAGTTGCTGTCTGTCTCAGTAACCCTTACCAGAAAGAGGCATCCCAGGCTGCCAACACATCTGCCCTCCTAACCCCTCCTCAGATTTAATCATTGTTCAGCCAACACTATAGCCCTCGGGGCCTCTACCGAGGTTTCCTTGCCCTCCTTCACGAGACACAGCTCTGTGTAAGATGCTGTCTCTCAGGACATCGCATGAGAGGCTACTGGCTCTAAAAAGTCTGTACCTTCATATATACATTCTCCTGAGCACATTTGCAGAGGCCAGAAGGCACAACTTTGGGAGCAGGAAGGTCCGGGTGAGATTAATATTCACAGAGCCAGGTGTGGGCACTAGGGAAAAAAAAAAATCTACACTTTTGAACTGACAAAAACTGGTCCCTGGCTTCCCTCAAAGGTTTTCTAAGCTCCGTTCTATTCTCAGATCAGTTTGGACTTGCATAACACATTCTCGGGGTCTCACACTGAATGGTATCCTAGGTATCCTCTGGAGCAAAAGAGCCCCACAAAGGGAAGGAAGCTAAATAACAACAACAACAAAAAAAATCAGCCCTATTCCCTCCAACTGGGAAAAACTCACAGGGGAGATGAAAAGTGTCTAATAACTCAGTTTCATGTCCAGTCTTTTTCTGCCATCTCCCTTCCCCTACAATCCTGATTCTGGCTCCATTTCCACATCTAATCAGTAGTGGTTATGGTAACCTAACCTAATGAAATCCCACAGCTCAGAAATGCATATACTTGCAACGCCATGTTGCCCCAAACAATTCCACTCGTTAACCAAGAATGAAACGAAATCGCCAAACTTTAATACAAAGCAACACTCCCTTACCCCCTCCCCAAAGACCTTCTCAGGAGCTGGAACCATTAGGGTAGCAGAATTCCATTACATTTTTCAGCAAGATCTCTAGCCGGGAGGAGGGGCAGGCGATGGGGGCCAGAGTGTCCTCCTGAAGAATATTTAAGCTGCCTGGATGCCCAACAGAGCAAATACCTTTGGTCCAATGGGAGTTGGGGGCCCCTAAGTGCAGGCTGCTAGAGTCATATTCCAATTGTCCAGCTACTCCATGGGGCCATTCATAGCACCAGTTAATTCATAACCTCCAGGAGGCCTACCTGCCATTTACCTTTAGGGGTTGAGTCAACTGAGCTGAAAATGGGACCAGGAGAGGTTAGTGGGGTGGGGAGGCATCTGTATTTGGAAGAGTAAATAAAGTGAGGCGGATTCCTCTCGTGTTATCAGCTTCGAAACAGACCTGCCTCAGTATATCTGGCAGTTACCTCCTCAGGGCAAACAAGACCTGTTATCTCCATACTGCATGGTTTTTCTTTTCTTCACCCAGAATCCCCATTCTCAGAGCTAGGCCACCACAGAGACCTCATTTGATTCCCAAGTCTCAGCCAGCCCCATATGAAAGAGGAGCTGGGTGGCTTCCAAGAGCAGGGCTGACGGGGAGAATGGCAGTGCCTGGACTCTAGCCTTTCACATACCCGGGACCCTGTTGTGCAAATGCAGGTCGCGTTATTCCTGTCCTGGTACAATAGATACCGTAGGTGATATAGGCTGGCATGAGCTTGGGACAATGAATACCACTCTGATGTCTGAGTACCTAGAAAGAGCTTAACCAGCCTTAATATTTGAATTTATTTAACAACTTGAATGATATTAATCTCAACTATCAGCAGTATTAAAAAGAAGCCCCAGTATGGCTGGTGCAAATCAGCAGCAATTTTCATGATTTCTACTTACTGTTTTACTTTGATGCTTGCCTAATAAGTACCTGCATTTCACTTATCTTGCCTCTACCCATTCATTTGATAGTTTCTTTTGATGCTGATTTGTACAAAAGTACAGAATGTACACATACTAACAGACCAATAGCATAGTACACATGCAGCCTGTTTGATGGTGATGAAATTTGTGGTGTGGTTTTCAAGAGTACATTGGATTATAAGAGTAGAAACTACTGTCTAAATTGAATAATTTAAGTTAATAATGGGTTAACTGAATAATTAAATAATTTTAAAGAAATATTTTTTATTGAGTGTAATTAACACCTAGAGGCCAGCTTGCATTGACTATCTCATAGGATTGTGTAAAGGGGGTGGGGTGGGAAGGGAAGCACTTTGTAAATCTTAAAGCACTCTTTAAACATGCCTTGCTGCTGTTCTTGTGATTTCCTGAGTATACTCCCACTGATAAGTAGGGGAGGTCCAACCCTATCCTATTTGGCTGCAGAGAACACAGGGGACCCTAGTAGGTTTTATTTAAAAAAAAAAAAAAAAAAAAAAAAAAAAAGCTTATTCTAGCCAGTTATGGGAAGGTTTTTATTCAGCAACAACTGCACTGAGGCAAAAAAAGACAAAGTCTGGGGAACAGGCAGTTTTCTTTCCCAGATCAGAGTTGGGCTTAGGATTTCTCTTGGGAGTGACAGGAAGATAGGACATCCTTTCCAGAAACAACCCAGGTGGTTCTCCTAAACACACCTTAAATGCATAGTCCTTTGTGTTTTCAGCTGGATCCCAATGAAAGTGGCTCAGACCCAAATGTTCTCATTGACCTCTTGAATTTAGTATAAGGTCATTCAAGGCTCTGGAGCGTCTAAACAGCCTGTTGGGTGAAACCAACACAACAGTTTCTTTGTCCATCATCCTTCCATGCCATGTGAGATTCTAAACCACACCTCAAAAAGTTTCCTATTGGCCAATGTCTATTCAAGCCAATCTACATAGAGGACATCTGTTCACTCCTTGTCTCCTGCTCTCCCCTTTCAAGGGAATACAAAGACTGGATGCCTTGTCAGTTAAGCAGAGGTTTGGAAAGAACAGGAGAGAGAATCTCTCAAATGGATACAAGACAATGGATAATGGTGAAAGGGGTAGGTCTGTTGTAGTTTATCTTTCCCTTAATATGAACTCCTCCTATTCTACTAGGTCAAGGAAACACTGGGAAAAAATAGAAAAGAAGTTAATATACATAGGTTAAGAACAACAGTCCTGTGCAGCTTTATATTGTGGATGCTTCAGGGTATCATAGATACAAAATTTCATCTGTTACATGCTCTGTGTTATACAGACATATATATGCTATAGCTTAGGTTGTGACTGGTCAAAATCCATTAGTGATAAAAGCAATGATAAACTGGGTATAGAAGGCTAACCTACATAAGCTAATGGCTCGTTTATTTAGCTGATGACCAGTATCTCAAAGGCTTTTAGCAAATCTAAAAGGTGCTAAAGATGATTATACTTGGGAATCAAAGAGCAAATTTAAAATAAATTTACTGTTTCCCCAGCATATCCTTTTTTTTTAAACTTAATATGTCAGTGTGATTTATTTTTTAATTAAAGCTTTTTGTTTTTCAAAACATATGCATAGATAATTCTGCAACATTAGCCCTTGCAAAACCTTGTGTTCCAATTCCCCCCTTCTCCCACCCCCCTCCCCTAGATGGCAAGTAGTTTAATATATGTTAAACCTGGTAGAAATTATATGTTAAATCCAATATATGGATACATATCTATACAATTATCTTGCTGTACAAGAAAAATCAAATCAAACCAGAAAAGAAAATGAAGAAAATAAAATGCAAACAACAACAAAAAGAGTGAGAATGTTATGTTATGAACTATACTCAGTTCCCACAGTCCTCTCTCTGGATATAGATAGCTCTTTTGATCACAAGACCATTGGAATCATCTCATTGTTGAAGAGAGCCATGTATAATGAAATCCAGCATAGCCTTTTAATGTGCTAACACCTTCTACCAAAGGCAAAAACCTTAAATTAGACAAATAGACCCAGATTATATATGACTGATGATGCTAGAAACCCACCACCACCAAGTTCTTCAGATTCGGATGGCATAACCTACCATATTGCCATCTCAATGTTGGATCCTGTTCACTGAATTATAGTTTTTTCTGTATTCTTAAGGCTTATACTTGGGTTTGCAATGTCAGCCCTGGAATCTGCCACCATTTGCAACATTGTCTCGGAACTTTTCGGTCCAACGCCTTTTTTCTAGGAAGAAAATACTTCTCTATTCCAGAATCAGGTTAATTCACCCAGCATTGAAATGTGCCAGTCAGCAATACTGCCCAAACACTTCCTTACCTGAAAGTCATTTTTACATTAAAGGAAATGCAATTTTGGGGAAGAGAAGTTCCAACATTTATGATATCATGTTAGAGGAAAACAACTACATTCACAGTAATACTGAGAAGTTCAACCTAATTATTTAATTGAAAGCTGCTGTTCTTAACAGTTATTAGGACATTAAAAGAGAAGGCTGGAGAAACAGTGAATTTATCTTATATTTGCTCTTTGGTTCTCCTGGATAATTGCCCAGATTATCACTGCAGGTTCTATTTTCCACTTAATTCTTTCCTTGACCACTGGCTACATCCATTCTTTCTTTCAGATACACTTTTTGATTCAAACTATTTAGGTCATAAAGAAGTCTACTTTCTATTACATACATAAAACATTTACACACATACACACATATACATACACACACTCACACGTATATATACATACACACACACATATTTTCATATATATACATATATAACATAATCTTCACAAAGGCTGTATAAATCTGTTATCAATAATCATATTAATTTTCACAGAATTTAAGGTACTGCATAGTGGATCTTGTAGGGAATATGAAGAAGTACAAGTTATTTCCTAGAACCTTAAAAATCTCATTGAACAGATGAGACATACACACAAAGAGTCAGCCAGGCAGCCAAGAAATATTTATTAAACACCTGCTGTGTTCCAGGTAAGCATTAGGGATGCAAAAAGAATAAGATAGTTCTTGCCCTCATGTAGCTCACACTCTAACAGGTAGAAACAAGAAGGAAACAAATATGTACAAACAAGCTATATGTAGGACAAATAGGAAATTATTAAGAGGAAGAAGGCACGAGAATTAAAAATGGTTGAGAAAAGCTTCTTGTAGAAGATGGGATTTTTGTTGGGCCTTAAAGTAGACAATAGGTGGAGATGAGGAGGAAGAACATGAAGAGCAGCTAGAGAAAATGCCTGGAACTGAGGAATGAAATGTCTTATTTGTGGACCATCAAGGAGGCCCGTGTGACTGGATAAGAGTACATGGAAAGGAGTCAGAAGATTAGACAGGTAGGATGGGGTTAAGTTATGAAAGGCTTTGAATGGCAAACAGATTTTGTATGTGAACATAGAGGTGATTGGGAAATTTATTGAGTAGGATTGTATATGACAGAGATAGATCAGTACTTTAGGAAAATCACTTTTGTGTCTGAATGACAGCAGTGAGCAGAGATTTGAGGAAGGAAGATTTGACTACATAGTAGGCTATTGCAGTGTTCCAAGTGAGATGTGATTAGGGCTTGTACTGCACTGGTAGTGACAAATACCAGAGAAAAGAAGGGGGCACATATTCAAGAGATGAGGCCAAAGGGGAAATCAACAAGCCTTGGGAACAGATTGGATATAGGGGGTGAAAGATTGGAAATAGGGTGAGAACTTGAGGATAACATCTACACTATGAGCCTGAGGGACTGGGAAGATGGTATTCAACAGTAACAGGGAAGTTAGATGGGGGGAGGTCTTAGGGGAAAGATACTAAGTTTGATTTTGGACATGTTGAGTTTAAGATACTTACTGGACATTCAGTTTAAGATTTCTGAAAAGAAGTTGGAGATGTGAGATTAGAAGTCAGTAGAGAGGTTGAGGTAGGGACAGGTACATTTGAGAATCTTGTCAGCATAGAGATGGTAATTAAATCCATGGACAATGATGAGCTCATCAAATAAATTAGGACAGAAGGAAAAGAGAAGATGGTCAGGAGAGAAACCTGAGTATCACCCAAAGTTAGAAGGAGTGATCTGGATGAGCATCCAGCAAAGGAGACTGAGAATGATTGGTTAGAAAGAAGGAGAAACAGAAGAGTGATGTTCCAAAAACCTAGAGAAAAGACTATATCAAAGAGAAGGAGGCACTTAGTAGTGTCAAAAGCTGCAGAGATTAAGAAAGAAAACCAAGAAAAGGCCACTGGATTTGGTAATTTAGAAATAATCAATAACTTTTATATTATCTGACAAATTTCAAAGTTAAATTTTGCTTGAGATTATTATCCTGAAAATCCTGCTTTTCTTTGACATTTACTGTCATTGTTCCAGATACATTATGATGAATTAGAATGGGATAAAAAAATATGAAGAAGTGGTGGTATGGGGAAAGATGCTTCAGAAGTGTTTGATAGAACAGAAGGTCTGATAACTTATACACCATGAAAGAGGAAACAGAATAGGAGAAACTTTTATTTATTGAGAGGTAGTATTAGAGGGAAATAACTATTGGTTTAGGGCCAATTATTGGCTTTGGGGATTTGGTGATTAACTTACATGGTTCCAAGTACAAGGTTTTTGTTGCCTAACTTGATGGCAAGCTTTAGAGAGCTCACAATAAGAGGTAAGCATCTTTAAGCAGGCAGGGGAATTCAATGAAGTCATTATTATTTTTTGCATTTTTTATTATATTTAATTACATTTCTATTTTTTGCTATAGCTTTGTATTACAAGATATATGCATGGGTAATTTTTCAGCATTGACAATTGCAAAACCTTTTGTTCCAATTTTTCCCCTCCTTCCCCCCACCCCCTCTCCCAGATGGCAGGTTGACCAATACATGTTATGCTTTTTTTTTTTTTTAATAATTATAACTTTTTATTGACAGAACATATGCCTGGGTAATTTTTTTTACAACATTATCCCTTGCACTCATTTCTGTTCCGACTTTTTCCCTCCCTCCCTCCATCCCCTCCCCCAGATGTCAAGCAGTCCTATAAATGTTAAATATGTCACAGTATATCCTAGGTACAATATATGTGTGCAAAACTGAACAGTTATCTTGTTGCACAGGAAGAATTGGATTCAGAAGGTAAATATAACCTGGGAAGAAAAACGAAAATGCAAATAATTTACATTTATTTCCCAGTGTTCTTTCTTTGGGTGTAGCTGCTTCTGTCCATCATTGATCAATTGAAACTGAGTTAGATCTCTTTGCTGAGGAAATCTACTTCTGTCAGAATACATCCTCATACAGTATCGTTGTTGAGGTATATAATGATCTGGTTCTGCTCATTTCAGTTAGCATCAGTTCATGTAAGTCTCTCCAGTCCTCTCTGTATTCATCCTGTTGGTCATTTCTTACAGAACAATAATATTCCATAACATTCATATACCACAATTTACCCAACCATTCTCCAATTGATGGGCATCCACTCAGTTTCCAGCTTCTAGCCACTACAAACAGGGCTGCCACAAACATTTTGGCACATACAGGTCCCTTTCCCTTCTTTAGTATCTCTTTGGGATATAAGCCCAGTAGTAGCATTGCTGGATCAAAGGGTATGCACAGTTTGATAACATGTTAAAGTATATGTTAAATATAATATATGTATACATGTCCATACAGGTAAGTCATTATTTTTAAGTTTCCTAATTTCTGATATTACTATTTTGTATCTCAAATCACATCATGTGTAAGCAGTTGTTGTGATATGCTAGTCTAAAGGAATAGCTAGCTATATTTGGTCTTGGAGAGATGGAAGAAAATTCCTTCCTTTCTTCTTTCCCTCTCCCTGCCCTTCCTTCCTTCTCTATTTATCAATTCAATAACTCTATTGGACTCTTTTCAGGCAGGAGGTGTCAGTTCACAGTGACTTAAAAATCAGATATGTGTTTCTGTTTATACACTATCCAGAACACCTTGAAATACAGATGTTCAAGCCTAACTTTATGAAATACGTAAGCACATACTTACATTATTAGCTGATATACATTATACAATGTACATTACAATATACACTATATAATATACATTAGCTGAAAGGTTAAAAACACACACACACAATATTAGGCCACCCATCTATACAGAATAATTTTAGTGAGGGAAAGTATAAATATTAAAAAAAAATTACAGTATTTTTTAAGAACATGGAAAATAGCTGGCATTTATATAGCAATTTATGATTACAAAGTACTTTTGTATATATTCATAATGAGGGAATTTGTAGAAGTGCTAGATGGCAAAATGAAGAATCCTACCTAGGTCAAGCTTCAGGAAGATCTGAGTTCAAATCTAATCTCAGACAATTACTAGATGCGTGATCCTAGGGAACTCACTAAGTCACTTAACTCTGTTTGCCTCATCTGTAAAATAAGCCAGAGGAGGAAATGGCAAACCACTCTAGTATCTTGGTCAAGAAAACTCCAAATGGGGTAATGGAGTATAGTACATGACTAACAACAATAATAATGGATTAGTTAGAAAGAATTCTGGCCTGGGAGTCAAAGAGGACCCAGGTTTGACTGGTACTGTCTCTGCAGTGTGATCTGTGACAACCACTCTGGGTCTCACTTTTCTCATCTGTAAAATAAGGGAATTGAACTAGGTGATATTAACACTCTCATCTAGCTCTAATAATACGACCCAAACATAATAATAGCTAACAGTTATATAGCGCTTACTATGTACCAGGTACTGTGTTAAGTGCTGTATGAGTATTATCTCATTTGATCCTCACAACAATACTAAGGGAGGTGCTGCCATTATCCTCATTTTACAGATGGGAAAACTGGAGCACAAGTTAAATGACTTGCCCAGGGTCAAATAGCCAAGATACTTTCAGGTTGGTTTTGAACTCAAATCTTCCTGACTTCAGTTTCAGCCCTCTATCTATCCATTGTACCATCTCGCTGCCATCATCTTATATGACATTCAAAACAAACCAATATAGCAAGCAAGACAGAGATTACTACTCTCATTTTACAAATGAAAATACCAAGACTCGGAAAGGTAAATGATTTGCTCCATGTCATACAGCTAGTAAGTGAAAGATTTATTTTTATCCAAATGATTTAAGCCAGTAATTAAAAAATACATTAGCTAGAAAATAACATTTAGGCTCAATATGTTCACACAATAAAGATATTTGGAAGAGTTTGACAATGTATACCACATACTATTGCCCATAATCACTATTTCTTCAATTAACACTAAGCATATCTTGGTGACTGAAGCTAAAGCAGCTTTGAGTAAATTGCCCACAAGTAACATGCCATATCCAATAGGAAGGGAGCAAGCAGTACAGATAAACACTACTTCCTGTCAACTCCTTCACAATAGGAATCTTAAGGACCCATCAATTATGAAAAAAATAGGTGCCTAGAGATTTGATAATAACTGTTCATGTGAGAAGGCAGCATACTTTTAAACAGTTAGAATATTTAGTTTACAAATTCACCCAACTCTGTTGCTCTGGGTCCAAGGTGGTATAGCAATTATATATCTTACCCAGAAAAACAACTGAAGTAAATAGTACCCTAAAGAGAGTTCCTAGAAAAGGCTGTCTCACTTCTAGAAATTCATAATCATACCTCTCTCTTTACCACAATTAACATCTACTAGGGAATCATTGCTTTTAGCAACATAGGAGAATACTTAGAAATTTCTGATCCATATTTTGACCTGATTTGACTTATTGGTTTGTGAAATCAGATCAAATTATTCATTTTTCTCTAGGGGTCATAGATTAAGCCTATTGTTGATAAATAGCTAGTTCATGGTCTAGTTGAGCTTTGTATTTCCTTTTTTGCATTTCCTTGGTGTCTCATCTAGTGTTTACTATATAATGGCATGGCCAATAAATTATAGTAACTTAGCCTTTGTTTATCCATTTCAAAAGCACAATTTAAATATTGAATAAGGGTTTCTTAAGCAATCTGATATTCTTCAGTGCCCAACTAAAGTATCTTCATAAAATCAATGGCATTGATTTTAAGGCTTGGGCATTGACAGAGCTGGTATTTGGATCTCTGATAGTAGTTATCTGGGACAAAGAAGGGGCATTAGAATCACAGGCAGCATCACGACTGGACTGAGAGAATGACAAACCCAAAGGTAGTTTATGCAGGAATAAATCTTGTTCAAATCTGAAGACAAAGGAGTAGTTTAATCAGTAATCTGTACCGTTGCTTTGGGAGAAAGACTTAACTCTTCTGAAATGACAGAGTTTAAAAAAAAAACGACTGGATATTCATCCATCTTTCTATATATCACCTTTCTGCTAGAGGGCAAAGAAAATTTACATCACTGATCCAATCATCAAAAGCCAGCTGTTGGTCATAAGAGATATAAATGCTATTTCAAACAATAAACAGATCAACATTTTCACTGACCCAAGCAAGTGTCCAAGGGACCCTCACATAATCATTGACATACATCTGATTAAGGGATTACCTCCTACAATTTGGGAATATCATCTGGTTAAGGCTTCTTTTCACTTTTACTACCCATCATAAAATCCTGCTGATTAATATTTCAGTTATTAATTGTTTGGTATTATTTTGATCTTAAATTTTTTCTAAAGTATTTTATTCTTTAATCTGTTTTCTTTTCAGTACATCTAATTTATAGATAGCCTGAAGTCACTAAATTTCTTAGTCCTGTGCCTTGGTAGCCCCCTAGTCCCAAGAAAACAAAGCAATATTCTTATCCAGGCTGATAAATGCTTAGGTAAATTTTAGCATAATTCCGTCTCAAAACAATAGACACGTATGGTCAAATTCTATTGAATTCAGGGCAGTAGGTCTATGAATATGTTGAATCCAGAATTACAGCAGGTAAGTTGAAGGGCAGAAAGGAGTGGCTAAATAACAGGAAGTTACTTGTTTTTTAGAAGTCAAGAGCTAAATAAACTTTGAAGTCTGCTCAAGAATCTTTTTATTTTATTTTATTTTGATCACTTCTATTAATGGGTGGTACAAGACAACTTCAAAGATGAATCTATTTGTACCCTAGCATCCACCATTATAAGCACTAATAATAATTTATTTGTCATATTTCCTAAAAACTTTTATTATTATATCTACCCACAGTAAAGTTAGGGTTGGCATCTAAACAATTTCTTTCAGCCACCCAAATACTTCCAATAAGTATTTATTAAATACTATTATGTATCAAGCTCTATGCTAAGCGCTGGGCATGGAACATACAGAACTGGAATATAGGTGTCAAGACATTTGCCAAGGCACAGACTTTTAAAGTAGTTTGTTAGTTACAAATCAAATCCACCAATGCCACCTAATGGCCATCTTTCAGTCAAATGCTAATTCTTTAAGTGAAAGTTTCAAATGCTTTTAGGTCTCTTTTAATTTCCATCATTTCTCAGGGGGAGGTACAGGCTGTTTAAGAAAATATCTTTAAATAAGGATGTAGGCAGAGAGCTTTAGCACTAGTTTGGCCTTTTTGGTTGAAGTTTCCTTTTATTTTGGCCTACAATCCCAGACCCACAATAGAATCTTATGTGACGTTATTTTAAGTGCACAGGTGCAGATGATCTTCAGCTGGACAACAAGGAGAGAGAGAGTGTCTTTGACTTCTACATGAGGTGATGTGGATTCTAAGAGAAGCAAGGTTCTTATCACTACAGGTCAGTCAGACTTGGTATTGGTAATTCTCCAGTTTCCTCATAATGTCACCTTACTTAAAAAATGCCTCCCTCTGAGGCAAGGGTAACTGTTGGGTGCCAACATCCCTCCCCAAATGAAAGGAATTCTGGGTTGAATGGGAACTTTAACATTAGTTCTTAGATCATATGCTGCCTTCCCTAAAGCACTTAAGAATACACACAGATACTCAGAATGATTTTATTTTAAAAATAAATCAGAAGTCTTAGAGAAAAGAATAATGTATTATTAGCTTACTTTCCTTACCTCTGTCTCTTGGGATCCTCTGGTCACAAACAAGCTTTTGTTAATACATTTCAATTAAATCTAGTGTTACCTAAACCTTAAATACGTGCTTACCTTGTTCTGCAGATAATATTGGGTGAGATCCAAAACTTCACCCAGAAATACTTTCTTCACATCCAAAGTGTTGATATTGTCTTTTGTGTTGGTGATAGGAGTGATACCTTTTTTTTTTTTTCCTTCCTAGCAGTTCTCAAAGACCATATACCCAAGTGTTGAACAGCACCCACCCCACTGACATTTGGGGATCTTTGAAACATGGAAATGGAAGTGCTGCTTAGTTGAGAAACATGGAAAGTCTGTTTCAGGAGAGCCTTCTCACCAGTTTCCTTTTGTAACTACTTTTCCAGTAGCAACTGTGTAGCTAGAACGAGGCATCTACATTAACTGGATTTGGTGGCAACATGTTGGTGAAACAGAGAAAAAGTCAAAGGAAATATCTAATAATCCTATGAAGAGAAGGCTGAACTGCAAACGAGAATCCCTCCCCCCACAAATACCTGGAAATATTCTGTTTGGTAACAAACACACATGATCTAACTACAAACCAAGAGGATTCATGGAGGCTGCGGGTTTACAGTGTTTCCTATTGTGTGAAGATTAGGAAACCAAGAGACAAGACTTATTGCACCCTCTACTGGCTAATAAGCAGACAGTTCTTTCACTACTTACCCAGTCTTAGTTTCCATCATGAAACCTTCTTCTCTTTGACTTATATATGACATAACAGCTAAAAAAAAAAAAAAATTACCTTGCCTGTTGTAGCCATTAGGCTAAATTACTTTCATTGGTTTCTTGAAGAAAACTATTTTATGGACAATAAATAATAATAATAAAATATAAGGTCTTCCCCCCCCCCCCATTCCACATAATGGAAATAGCTTCATTTCAAATGTTCTAGAAAAAAACATTTTAAAACAGAATAGCTTCAAAGCAGAAGCAGTTGGGGATAAGGGACTGAGGAACTATCTTTGCTGCTGAAGGAAAGGCAAGTTTAGAAATGAGTAGCTTACCAAAACTATTGCTTTTCACTGCAGTGTTATTTAGATGCCAAAGGAATGATTGGCTATGTTTAAAAAAATGAGTACATTCATTTTTCCATACCTTTAATTTTCATAAAATATATTTAAAACCTCAGGTAATCAGAACCCTCAAATGATTAACATTTCCTCCTCTACCCCAGGAAATCACAAGAAAGTAAGCCCATTTAAGGAATTTATTTTTTAAAGTTCGCTAAATTGTATCCTCAATTCCAAGTCCCATTTTTTATAACAATCAACACTATTTCCTTTGCCAATGGTCCTAAATAATAAGAAATAACTTTTTAAGACCTTTGAGAGAGAGCCTTAGGCTTTCAATGATGCTTAATAACTAAGACCTATCTAGATATGGAAAGAGGATGAGATAACTTAGAAAGACTTTCACCAATAAAGACTCAAAGAAAAAGGAGTTTGGGTTTAATTTAAAGATAATCAAAAACTAATTCCTAGAAATATTTATCCCACTTAACTCAAGTTTTTATAAAAGCCAATAGACAACAAACTCAGTTTGCAAGGTGACCACTTTTAGAATTAAAGGCATCTGATACTGGAAAGGTCTATTTAAAATACTGTTTATTTGTGATTTAACATTAATTAGCATTACATCTAGGAGCAATCTCAGGTAACATTTATATATTTTTCCACAGGACACAGAGTTGGTTGGCTCATTCTTTATGCCAAAGCAAGTCAATAGAGGCATTAGCAGAAGGTGCAAAGAGCTCACTGTTGCATTTAAAAAATACTTATGCACATTGTATTCATTTAGATAGATTCTTTGTTTAAAAAAAGTTATGAAAAGCATAGTTCACAGATTACTGTTTCTACATATGTTGTAATACAACACAAATGATGTAGAACATAAAATTCTCAAAAACAAAGTTAAGCAAAACTGAAAATTTTCACTAAGAGATTAAAAACACTGATTCCAGTAGTTAGTGATATCTAGAATATGGTTTCCAGGATTCATTTTAACTTGGCGTCATCACACATATACAGTCAAAACACAACCAGCCCCATAACACACCATAATCAACATGATTTTTTTGCATGCCAACTCACTCTCCAGAAATACTTTGGATTATTTTTGCCCACTGACCATTGGGGGGTGGGGGGGAGGTCACAATGATAATCACTAATTTGTGGTGGATTCATGAAGTCAAATTTTCAAAAAAGGAAAAAAAACTGCCATGGTAAGTTTAGGTTTAGATTTCTATTTACAATAGAAAGGAAGAAAACAGAGAAGTTGAGACTATCCATAAAGATGAAGAAGTGGTAGTTTCCCCTGGTGGCATAAACCATGCTCACCTATTCTAGTGCTGTCCAATGGGACATAAGTCAGAAGAATCTGACTTTTTTAAAAATATAAATGCAACCAAGTAAAGAGTTGTTTTTGGCAGAGACGTGAATTTTAAAAGTTTTAATGCACATTTTCCATGCCAATTTACAAAATCACAATCTATACTGCATAGTGAACACCAAGCATTCCCAAATGGGTACTTTTCTCACCCAACATCTTATTTTATTCTTGATAATTCACTTTCTGTTGAACAATTTCCCCCTTTCATTTCATTATTGAAATTAATTTTTCATTCATTAGCAATAATAGTAGAAAACATCTACTAGGATTTTAAGCATTAATCCAGTTTCCTTTTTATGTGCTATGATCATTTTGATCCTGAGCCCCTGGATTTTTGAATTCTATTTAAGTACACTCAGTCCAAAGTATTTTCAAATAAGGTCTACTGTTAAATGATTGGCTTATATGCTTATAACACTTTTATACTGAATGGTATACAAACATCTCAACATACAAAAATTTGTTTTGCCAGAGTTAAACTAAGTTATCCATGTTATGTGTACAAAATCCCCTTTATTGAAAAATAAGGGGTTTTCTAACTAATAAAAAAGGAAGTTTTCAAAAATTATATTTCACTAAAATGAAATATTTGGCAAACAAAATTACTTCAGATGAGGCCATTTTAGACAATGCAAAAGATTCCAAACCAACATTTGCTTAAAGTTTTTTTTTCTTTTAGGTGCCAGTGTATACTTGTTCTGTAGGATCTAGTCTAAAAAGATTTATATATTCTGTTACTGTCCATCCACTGAAACAGTGGATATAGAAACAGAAGAGATGTGGTCAAAAATAATAAAAAAGTATAATCTTATTACCAAGTGAGGCACAGCAGTTGAAAAATAAAAAAACTTCTCTTGCTCCCTCACTGGTAATGTTTCCAGACAGACACAACGGTGAAGGAAGGCCTGAAGCACTTCGGGAAGACCTCAGACTATGGGGCACTGCAAGAACACCTGCTACAGCAGATATCATTTAAACTGCAAAATGTTTGAAAACTCAGAGCAACTTTTGGACCTAAAAAGTGAGAGATGAATTCAGATTTTACATCTTTTCTTTTTAATTCAATTCTTTTCCAGTTCAGTTTTTAAAGTCCAGTTTGCTGTCAATACCTAACTCTGATCTACTAATGTATATTAATGGTTGACTTAAATGTGGCTTTTAAATGTGCAATATCACATTATAATAAAAAGGAGGTACTTAGGCTTCAACTTTCTCCTTTTTCTTGTTCTTTTTCAGAAAAGATGGAGTGCGGAATTTCTTCTTTTTCTTCGATGGTGATTTTGAAGGAGAACCTTCAGGAGACAGGACTTCTTCAATTTTTTCAGACGGCCTAATGGTAATTTCAACACTCTCTAGAGTTGTGCTCGTGGTTAATCGACTCACACGCTTGGCAAGATCATCCTCAACATCATGCATATCATCTTTGCCATTCACTACCACAACGGGCACTTCCATGGAGATGATGCTCTTGGAAAATATCTCATGGTTTTCTATAAAAGGAAAGTTTTATTATTACTTTCTAAGCTTAATATCTTGGTTCAAACATTTGAATTTTATGAAAAACAATGTGCAACAATTTTTTTTTTTACCACACTGAAGAAAAAAAAAAATTTAATGGAATTTAGTTTCTCAAGTTTCATTAAATGCCAGTTTCTGAGTAATTCATATCACAATTACATGAGGCCGCAAAACACGTTGGTTTTTGGAGACAATCCAACATCAATCTCAGAACAATTATATACTCCTTGATACTTGATACTATTCAATCCAATAAGCACTTATGAAATGTCTACTATGTACCAAAGTATTGCTATATTGCCTTATATATTACTAAGGCAATATACTTGAGTTGGGCATACAAAGACAAGAGGGAAACAATCCCTCAGAGAACTTAATAACTGCTTATAGCTGAAAGTTCAGTATATGATTTGTTTTTAAAATTATCATTCTTTTCATAAACTGAATAAATTCATTATCTTCTTTTATGAAGAAATCTCACTCAATGGAGAATTCAATAACTTCTAAAGCAAACTTAGTATCACTTAGGATTTAATTTCTTTACATGCAATAACACAAATGATAAGGAGGCAAGCTCTAAGACCATCTTGGGGATTATTATGGGAAACTACATTGAATACCTTCTAATTTTTCAGGGACATTTTGCGGTGACTGAGTTTGAGATTGAATTTGTGAGACAGATGAACCGTCATCTGAGACTATTTCCTGATCAGCATCTGTAGGATAAGAGTTTAGTTAAAAGCCATGCAAAACAAAAGATTGAGATTTCAGTTCAAGTTAGTGCGTACATTACAGGGTCTATTTAGGGCAAAGCAATTTAACCTTTATCAATGAATCTATCCTGCTAAAACTTATAAGATTAGTTAGTATTCATTTTGGGAGGTTAATGTGTTAAAGTTTTGGCTGGTAATGGGAAGCATCAATAAATTAGCTAGTTTAAACCCAGGATTAAAAAGGAAGTAAGGTCCTCTATAAAGCTGTTGGCCACCCAAGCAAGCAGCCTACATGTATAACTCTTAGCTATAATATTATCTAGAAAATAAAAAATGCATTTTATGATCTTAAAACAGTTATGAAACACTGCTCATTGTGCTATTAGTGCAGGATAATGCCTTGTGATCCAGTTGAACAATATCCAATGCCAATTCCTGCCATAGAAATATTAGTGGGCTATTGCAGAATATTATGATGAAAGTGGACAAGCTTTAAAGGTACATATAGTACAGTTAAGTCTCTAAAACATAATTATTTGTTACCTGGTATCTTTAGGCTTTCAAAAATAAGAAATTAAAGAGAGACATTTTATAAAAGTAGGAACCAGAAATAGGTGCCAACTTTATGTTAATATAGCAACTTCAAAAATATTCCTGGAATATTTATTAATAATGAGTCAAGATGGTTCTCTCCTTTAATGATCTACTGACAAAAACTTCTTCTCCAAAACACCAAATATCCTTAATTCCTCCTGTAGGGCTTCTGGGTGAAGAGTAAAAATAATTATCTTTTTTCCCCCAAGCAATGATGTGAGTAGTGAGAGTCATTGTGTGTGCTAATAGAGTCTCTTTAGAAAAAAGAATTAGCTGGGATGCTTTTGTTAATATATTTCCAAGATCTAATCCCAAAGCAGAATTGTGCAGCCAGGATCCTCAGTTGGCATTCTGGTCCTTTGCTAGAATTTGCTGCTGAGTTCCCCTGAGGACTATCTTCAAATACCTTAGTATTCTTAGAGTTTGGCTTTTGCCATTGATTTTTTTTCCCCCAATTATTATACTACATAATCACACACGAAACAGAATCAAGGAAAGGCATGTATCTTAAAAGAATGCACCACAAATTTGAAGGAAAGGTATTATTGCCTTCACTTTAGCTTTAGTATACAGCTATTTAGTTTAATTTTAGTTCTATGATGGCAAATCATAGCTAGAGAATTAGAAGGGACCTTACAGGTCATCCAGCTTAAGCCTTCCACTTTACATTTGAGGAAACAGAAGTACAGGGAGGTAATGTGATTTGCCCAAAGAAACACAAATTCTGAATGGTAAAAGCCAAGATTTGAACCCAGGCCATGTGATTCCACTTCCCACTACAGTACACTGCCTTCTCAGCAATTTTGTCTTAAACAAAACTCCCTAACATTCCAAAGTTGCAATCTGCAAGTATACTCAGGATATCTAGAAGGCACAGTCTGTGGTAACTCTTTCTATCGTTCCTTTCCATTGATGCATTAGTAGTAAGTAGAAAAAGGAGGAAGACCAGGAAAGGAGAGAGTGTCTTTTTTTTATTTTTTAAATCTAAATACTTCTGCCTTCTATTCATGACTCTTAGATCTTGCAAAGAACATGAGGAATTCAGAGTTTGGCTGCCCAGGCCTAATTTACCGTTATGCCACTGACCTTCCAGACCTTGCTGTTTGCGTTCGATTGTCTTCTTATACTCTTCAAGTTCCTGTTCTGTCAGATCACTGAAGGGGTTAGGTGGAGCTGGTGGAGCATGTTCATCTTCTTCAAAATGCATGGTCTGGAAGAGAAGAAAACATTCCTAAAGTGTAATCATCAAACAACATTTATTAAGTACCTCCTTTGTCCAGGCACAGAATACAAAAAGAGGCGAAAGACATTCCTTGCCCTCAAAGAGATGAAAATTAAAGTGGGAGTCCACATGTATATACAAACCAAGTTATTTTCAGGATAAATAGGAAATAATTAGCAGAGGGAAGGCACTAGAATTAGGGAGTGGGTCCTGAGGAAACCTTCCAGTAAAAAGATGGGGTGTTTTAGTTGGGATTGAAATGAAGCCTGGGGAAGTTAGTGTGAAGCATTTCTGGCTGGGAGTGGGGAAGGTCAGCAAAAATGCCTAGAAATGAGATATAGTGTTTTGTGACTCTGGACTGAAAAGTCAGAGAGTGAGGTTTAAGAAGACTGAAAAGTAGGAGGGGACTAGGTTAAGAAGATCTTTGAATGTCAAAGAATTTTGTATTTGGTCTTAGAGGCAAATGGTTCTGAACCACTGACTCAGGGATTTTTTTTTGAAGGTATATGTATGTGTAAATGAGTAAATGTGAGAGAGAGAAAGAGAGAGAGAGAGAAAGAGAAATTGACTAGGACTTTAAGAAAACCATTTTAGTGATTGAATGGAGAATGGATTGGAGAGATAGAGACTTGAGACAGTGTCCCACCAGCAGGCTATCAATAATAATAGAATAAAAGAAACAATATATCTTTTGTGATGCCCTAAAGCTCAAGGGAAATTAAAGCATCATTCCATTAATAGAATCTGAAATATTATGATGACTGACAGAATTTTACAATTTCTCATTCATCCCAATAAATGTCCTGATTAGGTCAATTTTAGGAAATAGATTCATAAACTGAGCCAAATTCTGGTAGATATTATTAATTAGGAAATATACAAATAAACTAAACAAATTATTTTTCTTTTACAAGATAGTAATTATAAGTAAAAAAGATAAAAAATAAAACTATATACCCAAAGAATTTATATACAATTATTATGAAGATAGCCTTAAGATATTTCTCCTAGAGTTACCAATTAATGCCAATTAATGTGTTAGCTTAAGTGAAATGATTTGGTTCTGTTGACTTACTGAAGAAGGCTTATCAACAACAATGCCAGCAAGCAGCTGAGATTGTGGTCCTGCAGTCTTCAAGTCATACCTGTTTTGTTCCCGAATCTACAATGAAAACACAAGAAAAGAAAAACAAAGTCTTTGTCATCAACTACATAGATGCCTTTTACTTTTTTCTTAGCTAATCAGTTAGCTAAATTTGACAGAGAGTAAATACATATTACGAACTAAGAATTTCTTTATTACCCCTTCATATCTTTAGCCTTCTTCCTGAAGCCTCATTGATTACCAAGAGCACTTATGATTTGTCCTACTTGATTTGTCCCTCGAGTCCACCACAAGGGGGTGTGTGATTAAATGCTTTGCATGTCTGTGTTGTTTTGCAAATAGATAATAACAGTTCCTTGAAAGTTAAGACCTTGCTTTATACATTCTAGTAAGCAGCACAGATCTGGACACAAGGTGGATGGTAAATCTCCCAATTTGAAATGCTGAATTAAATTCAAATACTATAGCCTTTTCTAGGCCTCATTCCTTTCTTCTCCCCCTCCCCATTTCATTTTGGAATTTAAGCATTTGTACATGATTTTAGTGTTCCATTAAGATTTATTGAACTGTGAAAATATTTAGCAGCATATATAGAATGCAAACTAGTCTGTTGACTATTCAATAATAATTATTACCTTATTTCTCTTTTCCAGGACCTCATTTGGGTTTGTATTCAGAGGAACAAACTGGTTTGGATCTTCAATTTTGATGGGTGTTCCACCACTAACTTTAGAGGAATCTTCTGCCTTCATCCACTTTAAGAAAGGGTAAAAATGTATTGAATAGCAAAGAAGTCACAACTAAAACACTGTGAGTAAGATGATGCAAAGATCTAGTCTTATAAAGAATTTCACTAATAATATTAAGCTAGTCAGTCTTGTAGCATCTATCAGTTTTACTAATGTCTTACAATATATGTCTCTTCATTAATAAACATATGCACATTGAATTACAGATTTAAATTTCACTTTCTCCTCAGGGTAACAAACTTTCTGTAAATACTTCACCTAAAGTAAAAATGCAGGAGACAATCAGCACTGCCTTCTGGTTTTCAGAAATGGATATTGCATCTATATTGTTCAGGGACAGGGAGCAACTTCATGGTATCAATGTTTGTGGTTCTGCACCTCCACTTTCCATAAACAGTTTATAGAAAAACAAGGTTATGCAATTGAATCACCATTTTGGAAAAGGAAGCACTCTTGGCAGCTCCTCATTCTAATCCTTAAAGGAAGGTGACCATGATTAAGTTTAAAGATTTTTGGTGACAATGATCCCTGCTATAACACCAGTTGCCAATAAGATTGACAAGAGAAATTCACAAAGGTAGAAGCTGACTAGAAGGCTTATCTCACCACCTACAGCTTTTGAGGCTGATAGACAATTTAACAGATAAAGTGAGAAATAGTTACAATCCTGAGATTTTAAGTGAATACTAGGAATTTCAGCATTTCAATATTCTTAATTTACACAATGGAGCTGAAAATTTTTAGATACTCAAGAGTTTTCATGTGAAATATCAAGGGAAAAGAAAATTAAAAGAAAAAAAGTCTGAAGTAGAACCTTTGATCAAGGAAGATGGATTAACTTGTTCTCTAATGCCATATAATATACCTTAAGTGTCCCCTGGGGCATAATAATTGCTTTGGGAAATTTCCCCCAACTCTCTCAGGCATTATTTGATTCAGATTTGCTAATCTCTGAATACAATTCAGTAGGGTCTGATTCACTGCAATAGTATTAAGAGCTACTATATTGTTACTGATTTGTTAGTATGAAGCTATTCAATGCCTGAGTGACTGGAGAATAGTGAGGAAAGACAGGAAGAAGAAATAAAATAATGGCATACTGTGATTTTTGTTCTGGGACTGGTCTCCCCATTCCAAGACTCCTCAGGTACATTCACTCTCATATAAGTATTTGGCGAGTTCAGCCATCTTGTCTTTTCACGTTGTTGTCTCTGTGCTAAGAATTTGAGAGGTGAAAGGGGCACCATGTCATCTTCAAAAGAAAAGGCAGTCACAGTTGCAGGAATCTCCACATCACTTTTGTGTCTGGGTTTCTCTCGGATCAAAGGATGTCTATAAGCATAGCCAGTTCTGTACCCCTAAAGGAGGGAGAAAATAGCACTTGGAAAATCATAACACCCTAATTTCAATATATTAGAGCATGTTGCTGTTAATACTTTTAAAAAGGTGAATCCAAATGTTGTTTTGTTGTTAAATTCTCTCTCAAGCCAGACTGCTTCTCAACAAAAAACTCTTAAAGAAGGTCATCTAGCAAAATAAAACTCCTCCACCCTTCCTACTTAGGGCTAAAATTAATTAGGTAAATTTAATTTTCTGGCCAAAATTCACTCCAGTTAATACCATTACCTGGACAATCTTGCTTTAGACAATGCTATTTTCACGATTCCTGGCTAAAAACCATATTTCCCTACCAAAATAATGAAACATTGAAAAAATTTTGCTACATACTCATATTTGATATAGATATTTCTTTTTTTTTATCTTATTTCTCTGTTCATATCCTTTATTATTTTTATTTTATTTATTTTATTTTTTTTTTATTTAATAGCCTTTTATTTACAGGATATATACATGGGTAACTTTACAGCATTAACAATTGCCAAACCTCTTGTTCCAATTTTTCACCTCTTACCCCCCCCCCCCTAAATGGCAGGATGACCAGTAGATGTTAAATATATTAAAATATAACTTAGATACACAATAAGTATACATGACCAAAACATTATTTTGCTGTACAAAAAGAATCAGACTCTGAATTATTGTACAATTAGCTTGTGAAGGAAATCAAATGCAGGTGTGCATAAATATAGGGATTGGGAATTCAATGTAATGGTTTTTAGTCATCTCCCAGAGTTCTTTTTCTGGGCATAGCTAGTTCAGTTCATTACTGCTCCATTAGAAATGATTTGGTTGATCTCGTTGCTGAGGATGGCCTGGTCCATCAGAACTGGTCATCATATAGTATTGTTGTTGAAGTATATAATGATCTCCTGGTCCTGCTCATTTCACTCAGCATCAGTTCGTGTAAGTCTCTCCAGGCCTTTCTGAAATCATCCTGTTGGTCATTTCTTACAGAACAGTAATATTCCATAATATTCATATACCACAATTTATTCAGCCATTCTCCAACTGATGGACATCCATTCAGTTTCCAGTTTCTAGCCACTACAAAAAGGGCTGCCACAAACATTCGTGCACATACAGGTCCCTTTCCCTTCTTTATAATCTCTTTGGGATATAATCCCAGTAGTAACGCTGCTGGATCAAAGGGTATGCACAGTTTGATAACTTTTTGAGCATAGTTCCAAACTACTCTCCAAAATGGTTGGATTCGTTCACAACTCCACCAACAATGCATCAATGTCCCAGTTTTCCCACATCCCCTCCAACAATCATCATTATTTTTTCCTGTCATCTTAGCCAATCTGACAGGTGTGTAGTGGTATCTTAGAGTTGTCTTAATTTGCATTTCTCTGATTAATAATGACTTGGAGCATCTTTTCATATGACTAGAAATAGTTTCAATTTCTTCATCTGAGAATTGTCTGTTCATATCCTTTGACCATTTTTCAATTGGAGAATGGCTTGATTTTTTATAAATTAGAGTTAATTCTCTATATATTTTGGAAATGAGGCCTTTATCAGAACCTTTGACTGTAAAAATATTTTCCCAGTTTATTGCTTCCCTTCTAATCTTGTCTGCATTAGTTTTGTTTGTACAAAAACTTTTCAGTTTGGTATAATCGAAATTTTCTATTTTGTGATCAGTAATGATCTCTAGTTCTGCTTTGGTCATAAAAACCTTCCCCTTCCACTGATATAGATATTTCAAAGTGTTTTACTGCTAAATATTCCTTAAGGTTTTGAAGGTTCCTTTTCTTATATTTCAGGGCATTCCGTTTTAGGACATTTGTGTAAGAGAGAGGAAATCAAGTATAAAATAACATCTATATTTTCCATTTTCATGCTTACAATAAAAAGAAATAAACCAAAAAGACTTTCAAAGTAATTTTTCTCTTAGAGAGGGTCAAAAATATACCCCCACACCAAAGAGATCCAGGGAATCCTTCTGGGGATGACACAGATGGTCATTTTGGACTGTCCACCTACCAAGTTATCCAGTGTCCTCATTAGGCCTTCAAACTCAATCTCCCCAACTTTCCACTTCTGTTGGGAACTCATGTTCACACCTCCTCCTCCTGTTGCTGCTACAGAATGAGTGAAAGCCTTGTATTTCTGCAGGTCTAATATGAGGAGATTGTCTACTCCTCCTGCTCCTGCTAATGCCCGGACCTGTAAACAGTGGAAAAATTTACAGCCGGATAAAGTGATAATGAGTGGACTATAATTTGTATAAAAGAACAAAATTCTTGATCAGTAAAATTACATGAGTCTGGGACAGGTTGCTAAACTCAAAGGAAAAGGAATATCTTTGTAGAAATTAACAGCTAGAGATATTATAGACCAAAAGAAAAGCACATTAAAAAAATTAAGCTCAATTGAGCAAGCTTGTAAAAAAAATTCTCATCAAATCAATACTACATGCTTCTTACATGATACATAATAGAAGAACTTATGTATAAAATGTCTTAAACTCATTCAAACAATAATGAAAATTTAAAAAATTAAATGTGATGAAGAAAGCAATCTACACCCAGAGAGAGGAATGTGGGAACTGAGTGTGGATCACAACATAGCATTTTCTCTTTTTGTTTTATTTGCTTTCATTTTATTTTCTTTCTCATATTTTTTTCCCCTTTTTGATCTATTTTTCTTGTGTAGCAAGAAAATTTTATAAATATGTATGTATTTATTGGATTTAACCATGTTTAACATATATTGGATTACTTGCTAGCCAGGGGAGGGAATGGGGGAAAGGGAAAGGAAAATTGGAACACAAGGTTTTGCAAGGGTCAATGTTGAAAAATTATCCATGTGTATGTTTTGAAAATAATAAGCTTTAATAAAAAAATTTATGTAGTACCTTCAGATTTATCAAGTGCTTTCCTTAAAATAACCTTGTGAGGGGTAGGTAATATCTCTACTTTAAAGAATAGAAAACAAAAAAAATATGATATACTAAGACTTGAGAACAGGAAAGGAAAGCCCACAAAATCACATCAATCTTGTCCTTATTCCTTTGGTTTTAATAAAAGTAGTTACAATTAATACACAATTTTTTTTCTTTTTTAAATTAAAGCTTTATTTTCAAAACATATGCATAGATAGCAAGTATTCCAATATATGTTAAACATGTGCAATTCTACTATACATATTTCTACAAATATCATGCTGCCCAAGAAAAATCAGATGAAAAAGAAAAAAATTAATGAGAAAGAAAATAAAATGTAAACAAATAATAATAAAAAAGTGAAAATACTATGTTGTGATCCACACTCAGTCCCCACAGTCCTCTCTATGGATGCAGATGGCTCTCTTCATCACAGTAACTTTGGAACTGCCCTGAATTACCTCGCTGTTGAAAAAAGCCATGTCTATCAGAATTGATCATTGCAATACACATTTTTTAAAGAGCTAATGAATCAGACTGTGGTTCATGTTTCTCTTAAGAAAGGAAAAGAAATAAAAAGAATCTGCTATTAAAGTCACTATTTAAAGATTTGACAAAAAAGTTTTGGGAAGTGGCCTGGGGAAGACTGACACTAAAGTTTATGTAGCTAAGATTATCTGTCACTTGCAATGTCACCCCCATTTCCAGTTCAACAGATAAGCAAGTATTGGTCCTAATTAATAAAAGTGTTGTTATTGAGGGACCTTGGATCAAGTAGAATTTTAGACATTAATGAAAATAGAGCATATATCTTACCTGTATCTCACAGGCTAGTTGCACATTAAAAATATAATGAAAGGCTTCCTCTAATGTTTCTCCAAGTGCTACCACACCATGGTTCCTTAGCACCAACACCTAAAATAGAAGCCCCAGAACTACTTGAAATAATCGCTATAGCTCCCACTGTTGAATCAACAGTAGCAGCAACAAAAATAGTCACAATAACCAGAAACTTGTCACATACCTTACAGCTCGGCCCCAGAACTTTCTGTAGCTGAATTCTCTCTTCCTGTTCATCCAGAGATCCTTGGTAATCATAATATGCAACTTCTCCCAGGATCAGTGATTCTTGAGAGATTGGAAGGATCCCACACTTCATTGAGGATACCTATTTAGTTGTATCAACATGATGTTGAAGACCAAACAGTAGTGAACTTCTACAGGGACTAGATACCCTTCAGACAGCTGATGAAGTACTCGGCTACTCCTTTTCCCTGCAATCTTCTGCAAAATACTAGATATGAGATCCTGGAATCTGCAGGGCACCACCAATTTAAATGGTGTGCTAATTTGTTTTTATAGAGAATATTAAATGTCTTGTACCCATCTAAGATTACTAACATAAATTTCATTAAATGGCTCAAATTAAAAAAACAAAAACAAAAACAACCATATTCCTGATGCTACTGTTCCTTCCACAAATTGTTATAAATGGCAGAACTGAAATCTCTGGTCCAAAGTATCCTATTTTTACATTCTAGGTACAAAAAGAAATCACTGGAAAGAGGGTTTTTACAGTTGATGACTTAAGAGGGGTGTCTGTAAAAATGTAATAATGTAGAACAGTCAAAGAATGTAAAGCACAGGGAATTAACAAGTTAATTAATTTCCTTCAAGTCACTGTAGGAACCCTTCTACTCCCCATCCTGAAACTTACTGCTGCTGTTGCAGGAGTATGGATGTGTATCACACATTTAACATCAGGGCGTGTGGAGTAGATAGCAGCATGAGGACTGAATCCAGTATGGTCGATTCTCAAATTTGTACTTCCCTGATCAACTACTTCTCCTATTATATTGACTTTTACCTGTGAAATAAGAAAGAAATGCATGAGGCTGTGCTTTTGTCTTATGAGTCGAACGTAAGAAAAACTATGGTAGTATTTTCAATGAAACTTAATCCCACTAAGAAAGTACAGTCCTTGAGAGGCCTCCTAGTAACTCAAGCTTTTTTAATTGGGAAAATCAGGTGGCCTGGGGAAATCTGTTTTTTACTAAACTAGCTGGAAAGTTTCCATTTTACAACACAGCAGCATCTGGGACTGATGTTAAATCCTGCCATTCTTGAAGCTTTCTTAAGAGATCCATCTTCAACCTCTGATACAGGTTCTTCCTAATGCACAACTTTGACTATCACTGCATAGATTAAACAATAACCACCACCCAAACCTTTAATTGTTCCCTTTCACCTTCCTCCAAAAAGCCTAAACTTAAAATCTGGCACTCAACCACCCCAATGATTCTACCTCACCTGGATGGTTTATCTCATGCTACTTTCCCACATACTCCAGGGAAATTGAACTACTTGTTGCCTCTCAAACACACCCTGTGTTTTCTTCTTTGTATGTTGTTCATGCTTTTCCCTTTGCCTGGAATAGCCTTTTTGCTCTCAACTTCTCCTGTCTTACTTGAACATTGTACACAGTAACAGCAAGATTATGTGATGATCAACTATGATAAACTTAGCTTTTTTCAGCTATACAGTGAGTGATCCAATAGACTTGAGATGGAAAATACAATCTGTATCCAGAAAAGGAACTATGGAGACTGAATGTGGATTGAAGCATACTATTTTCATTTTTTTTTTTTTTTTGGTTTGTTTTTTCTTTTTTGTGGTTTTCCCCTTTTGTTCTGATTTTTCTTTTACAACATGACTAATATGGAAATTGATTGTATTTGTATAGCCTATATAATACTGCTTGCTATCTTGGGAAGGAGGGGAAAAGGAGAGAGAAAAAACTTTGGAACTCAAAATCTTACAAAAATGAATTTGAAAAAATCTTTATATTTAACTGAAAAAATAAAATACTATTAAGTTAAACTATCACATAATATTATATAAATATGTGTACAAGTCTTATCACCTTCACTATAGTGAGGGAAAGTACCATGTTTTTTATTTTATCTTTCTCAGCACCTAATACCTACAATGCACAATGAACTGCACATAAGAAATGTTTGTTGAATGAATACCAGAACATAAAAAGATAAATATAAGGCTATGATGCTATGAGAAATACCATTTATGAATGTCTGTGAAGCGCTTTCTCTTTTTCTTTAGTATGGCAGTCCAGAACAGACAAGTAAAAAAGATCACCTTCAACATATGAAGAGATGAACTAACCAAACCCAGCTTACTTAACAGGACACTTGTCTTATATTTAAACTCCATGCCTCCAATCAATTACTCCAATACCACCTAACAGTTTTTACTCAGATTTTTTTTTTTTTTTTTTTACAATTGTTTACTCATTTCCTCCCAGACTGAAAACTATGAGATGTGTTAAGAAAGGTAACGAATTACAGATTTAGTAATATAGTAATAATGAAAATTATACCAAGTTGGAGGCTGTGGCTTCAGAAAAAGATAGACCCTTAGGAATAATGATAATGTGATCTTGTTCCTTGCTTATTCTTACCTGAAAATGAGGAAAAAAAACCCACAGAAAGTTAGCCTAGCATCACATTTTACATATAGTAAAAAACAAGTATAATTTGTTACGTACAAATATTCAGTGCTTTACTAGAGAGTCACAGGATAACTTGATTTTGCAGAAGTAGGAGACTACATATTATTTCAACATATTATTTCAATTTTATATAAGGAAAGTAAGTTAAGACTTGTGGCTTAAGTTCAGGGGCATAGTGAATGGCAGATCCAAGACTTAAACCTAAGTCTGTGTTTGAATTTGGACTTCATGGTTATCTTTCAGGAGGCAGGGATCAGACTATGATTGGGGGGAAATATTTTATCAAATTTATGTATGGTGAAATGGTATACTAGTCACACCAAAACTATCTTAAAAGTTTTAATTGCTCTGCTTCTCTTCTCAAGTAGACTATATATTTGTATACATAAATATATATATAAAATTAGGTCAAAGTGAACAGTAAAATGATCAAATAACCAAAAAACGTCACAAATATTCGACGTACATCCCTATCTCTCTCTTTCTACATTGCTTCTTTAATGCCACAAAAACTCAAAAAAGAAAGTAAGAATGGTTTCTGTTGCCATGTGGAAAATGTGACATATTAAGCTACTAAGAGTTAATGGTGGAGAGATACTTAATATCTCCTGGAATGGTTTCCTCATTTATAGATTTCCTGACCAGGATGGAAACCATGATAGTGAATTGAGCTGAATAATTTTGAGAGTTGTAGTTTCTTCCTCAAGGATGGGAAAGTTCAAAAAAATATTAGCTGTTCTGCAATTAGAAATCATAAGTTGAAAACTGATTCCCTAATGCATTCCCTTTTCCCTTCTCTTCTACCCTTCCCCTGGAGAAAAGAGAAAGCAAACAATGATATCTTTTAAGCAAGAGTAGATTATAAAAAATGATTAAAAACTCACGGTGATATAGGAATTTGCCAAGTGTGCCCACCCAAACAAGTCAGCAAGTCTATATAAACTGGCTAGTTTACAACGAGTGAGTTTTTCCCCCTTCACATATGAGGTGGTATCTGCACCAGGAAGGTCATTGATGGGTGTAACCATTCCAAGGCCTGAGAGAGAGAGAAAAAGAAAGAGAAAAAAATAGATTCAAATCAATTCCTTGTAATTTGGTTCAGTTCATACTCCTCTGGGAAGCAGTCTAGGTTTGCGATAATCCAAGCTCACACAGTGTTTCCTCAGACAGGCTACAGAGTTAAATTAATATCAGCAATCTTTTCTTCTTGCCTGGTAAAAGCTATTACTTATTTAGGATGTCAGGAAGCAACCATTTCTCAGGCTTGACTAGTGCAAAATCCAAACCTAGCCTTTGAAAAGAAAGATTAAGTGACACTATGAAATTACTGTTTAAACACCAAGACTGCTAATTTTGCTAGGGAGGAAAAACATAACAGTCACACTTCTAATTTAAAAAATACACACAAAACCCCAAACCCAACTTTTTCTATGAAGACAGAAGGTGTTTAAGTTAGAATGGAGTTAAATAATCTGGTTTCTGCCCTCACTATATGACAAAAGATGCTCTCTCAACAGCCATCAATAACCTAATTATCAAACCCAATGGCATTCTCTCAGTTTTCATCCACTTTCGACATCTCAACAACATCTGATACTATTGTGTCATTCCCTATTTTCTATATTCCACTCTCCAGGTTTTTTTCCTGATTGACTGATCTTGTCCATCTCTTTAACTGGCTCTTCTTCCTTCTCTTGACCCCTAATAACTATACAGCTAAACCTCTTCAAACCCCATATGACCTTGATTCCTCTCTTTCTTCCAACAGATTGACCTTGCATCCTCTTCTAATTTGTTGTAAAAATTGAGACCATCTGTCACTAGCGCTTTTATTTCTACTCCTCCCTACCTCAAACCCTCTGTTTTGACCCATCTTTTAATTTCTTTCAGCCTAAGAAGACGAGCTATCATTTCTCCTTGCCAAGGCCAATGATTTTTTAATGAACTTGATTCTGTCAGCCAGTCATAATTAGAAAACTTTATTCCAATAAACTGAACTGAAAAAGGTACTGATGTACCTTAAATCCTTTGCAAATGTAGAGAAATAACTGAGTTTAACATCTAGTTAGCAAGAATTATAAAAAATCAGGAAACCACCAGATGGCATGCTGGAGTGAGCTCCACTTCCACCTCCACCAAACCTCTCCAATAGTGATTTCATGCTGATGTCCCAGATCTCTCTCCATCTCTCTCATGGGGCAGTAGCTAAGCCTTCTGTCTTATTTAACTAAAGATACCTTAGGTATGGTGGGTGGTACTTGCCTAAGCTCCAAAATTTCTAGTTACCACTTCACATTTCCTCTGGAACATAATTCTATTGTTCATCTTTCTTTTTACTGTTCCTTGCCTTTCCCCACCCCCCGTGGGAAGTTTGTCTCCTTATTTCTACTGTTTTTTTTTTTCTTTTTGCTCACAACCTTACTCTAGCTTTATGTATTCTAAAACTGAACAAACCAACTGTTTTTCCATTTATTCTTTCTCAAGCTGTAGTTTCCTCAATTTATTGTCCTACAGTTTTAATCCCATTCACTGCTAAAATTCTAGAAAGAGTTGTCTCTCTCTCTCTCTCTCTTTTTCCTGAGGCAACTGGGATTAAATGACTTTCTGTCACACAACTAGGAAGTGTTAAGTGTCTGAGGCCAGACTCAGGTCCTCCTGACTTCAGGACTGGTGTTCTATCCACTGCACTACCTAACTGCCCTTCCATTTACTTTCAAACCTCCTTAGTCCTTGACATCTAACTAGCATCTCTAGAACTATACATAGACTGCTCCAAGGTTACAAATAGGTTATTAACCTCAAATTTTGATGGCATAGTCTCAATTCTAATATTTCATTCTTTTGTAGCATTTGACACTGTTGGTCATCCTTTGGTATTATCTTTCTGAAGCACTGCTCTCTCTCCTATAGCTTGTCTGACTACTTCAAGTTGATTTCTTTTGATGATTCATCTGCTCTTGCATCTTTGGTGTGAGTGTCCGTCAAGGGGCTCTGTAGAATTTTCTTGTTTTTCTACATTTTTCCTCTCACATACTTGCCCTTTCTCCCAACTTTCTGATGGTGCTTCCCTTCTCCTAGTCACTCAAATTTGAAACATCATTTATCTTTGACTCTTTTCTCTCCCTTACACTACAAAAAATTAGTATGCACCTCACATTACTCAAACTGACTGACAGAAAAAGATAATAAATGTTGGAGGGGATATAAGAAAACTGAAACACTAATGCATTGTTGGTGGAACTGTGAAAAGATTAAATAACTCTGGAGAGCAATTTGAAACCATGCCCAAAGGCTATCAAATTGGGCAAGCCCTTTGATCCAGTAGCCTCACTACTGGGTCTGCATTCTAAGGAGATAATTAAAAAAGGGAAAAGGACCCATGTGTGAAAAAATGTTTGAAGCAGATGTTTTTGTAGTGGCAAGGAACTGGAAATTGGGTGGAAGCCCATCAGTTGGGGAATAGTTGAATAAGTTATGGTATATGAAAGTAATGGATTATTATTCTGTAAGAAATGATGAGCAGGCTTACATATATTGATGCTGAGTGAACCAGGAGAACATTTGTACATAGTAACAATAAGATTATGTGATAATCAACTTTGATGGACCTTGGTTCTTTTCAACAATGAAGTGATTCAAGACAATTGCAATATAATTGGAATGGAAAATGCCAATTGCATCCAGAGAGATGGATTCAGTCTATGGAGACTGAATGTGGACAGGAACACCATATTTCCACCTTTTCTTTTCTTTCTCATAGTTTTTTTTCCCCCTTTTGGCCAATTTTCCTTGCACAACATAATATGGAAATATGTTTAAAAGGATCTATATCAGATTGCTTGCTGTCTTGGGGAGGTAAGGGAGGGAGATAGAAAAATGTGGAAAACAAAGTCTTACAAAAATGATTGTTAAATATCTTTACATATATTTAGAAAAATAAAATACTATTAATGATTTAAAAAAAATTAGTACTCAATGAAACAAAACCACCAAAAAATATATATATTGCTATTCTAAGGATTGAATGTCCTTCCCCAAAATTTCCACTTAGGAGACCCAAAGTTAAAAAAAGAAATACAAGAGCTAGCTCGAAGAATGAATCTTTTTAAAAAGAAGGCACAGATGACAAAAATTTAATTTCCAAACTAACTTACTGAGGGGAGTTGAAGCAAAACCTGAGAAAGAGCTGGCCATGACATAATCTGCGATTTGTTGCAATGCCAGCAGTCCAGTTGGATTGTGACCCTTCTTCATCTGATCTTGAATAAGGCATTCCAGGTCTTCTCGAAAGGCCTGCAACAAAGAAGGCTCATCAGTGAGCATAGTCAACTTTCATATAACTAAATATCTGAAATGACTAAACATTCTATTGACTAAGATGCAATTTTAATTTTTCCCCTTTTAAAATAAATTTTAATTTTAAAAATTTGAATCAATTTAAAACCATATATAAGAGGCTAAATAACATGGAAATATAAACAATAACAAAACACTGAGGCCCTATCTTTGAGAAAGAAATAATGATTTGGGCATCAGTAAAGTAAGTGAGGCCTTTTAAAGTTCACAGTCTCTAGCACTTAAGGAAATGATGTTAGCAATACTTTTCACAAGCACAGAATATAAGGTCTTCTGAATATCCATTCCTTACCTCAGTCAAAGTCAAAGAATCACTCCTGGTTTAGATTATGACACTCTTGACTTTACAGCATTTTACAAAGCCTAATAGTTTTACATGCAGGCTGATATTTCTATAGTGCTTTAAAATTAATAATCATCCCCATTTTACAAATATAGAAACTGAGACTAAGCAAAAGTTAAATTACTTGAAGACTGTCACATAACTAATACCACACATGGGATTCAAAGGATGTTCTTCCTGATTCAAAGTCAGGTACTCTCTTCTCTCTATGATACCCTTACTTTTTCGTGTCTAATTAATCATGAATTTCTAGTTTGTGATTTCCATGGCAGCTCTTTAGCAGCTTGAAGAACTATGAAAATGAGCTGGTACTGGCTACTTTCCAACAGCAGCACTTTGCAAAGGCCACCAGGTGCTCAAGCAATATAATTCTCCCTAACTTCAAGTTCCAGATGTTTCCATTTTGGCCACAGGCCCATAGAAGAGATTCGTTTCACTTTTAGAGACAGAAAAAAAAAAGATATTCTCTGAAGTGCTCTTTATGTAAATCAAAATGCATGTACTTAAAGAGAAAAAAAAAATATCACTCTGCTAACAAGGAAAAATCTTATCAACCATTTAAGTTCTTTCAGGTCACCCTATCAGTCTAAACAGTTTATTTTACCTTCTCCCTAAACTAATCTTGTTAAATCACAATGTGCCCTCTCATTTTGTTTTTTTTTCTCTTTCATTAGTAGCCTCACAAATGAGAGCTTTATTTGATTCATACTACCTGTCTTGTTTGAATTCTCTCAACAATATGAAAACAATTTATCTAAAAAATATAGTACTAATACTTCCTGCCATATTCCCCAGGAACAAATCACCGCCATATACCTCAAGACTCAAAAAGTCTTCCCATATATGCCCAGTGTAATTAGGCCCATAACCTTCAATGTGCAGATCAGGTAAACTTGGTTCTCCCGCTTAGGATGGTTTACTTAATTTTTCTTTTCAGAATCAAGTGAAATTGAAGGGATGTCTGTTCAATTAGGAAACAGCTGAACAAGCTGCGGTAGTTTAGATTGTATTGTGATTCTATTGTTTTGTAAGAAAGGATGAAGGGGAAGGTTTCCGAAAAACCTGGACAGGCATATAAACTGATACAAATGAAGTGAGCAGAACCAGAATAGCATTATATACAGCATCAGCAATATTGTAATAATGTTCAATTATGAAAGACTTAGCCATTTTGATTAATACAATAAACCAATACAATCCCGAAGAACTCATGATAAAAAATGTTATGAACTGTCAGGAGAACTGATGAACTCTAAGTATAAACTGCAGCATACTTTTTTCACTTTATTTTTCTTGTTCCCCCTCACTTTCCAATATGATTAATATGGAAATATATTTTGCATGACTTCATATTTCTAATGGGTATTTGCCTTCTCAGTGGATTTGGGGGAAAGACTGAAGGGAAACAATTTGGAATTCACAATAAAAAAAAAAAGAATGTTAAAATTTTTTTTAAAAAAATCTAGAGTTTGTGAGTATAAATTAATAATACAATCTGAGAAAATTAATGCAATGCAATACATTTCCAGTTTTTAAAATGTCCATATGAAATGTTTGGTTAACTTCATTAGATTCAAATTGGAATAACAAATTGGATGAACTTTTATAGACATTAGAAACCTTGTTCATTACTTTTCTAAACTTCAAGTGAAAAGTTCTCAAAGTGTCATAGAGAGATTTCAAGGGGTTCCTAGGACTTAGTGGGTCTATGAGGTCAAAATTATTTTCATAATAATGCTAAAATGTTTTAATTTCTAATATAATAAATACAGAATCAACCCATATTTACCGAAGCTTTTTTTTTTTTTTGGGGGGGGGGAGAGGGAGCCTCAATAACTTTTAAGAGTATGAAGAGCTCCTGAGATAAAAAAATTGATAATAATGCTCTAAGCATAAAGATAATTGGATCCCTCTGTGTAAGGTACTGAGAGAATTCATACTCAATGATGAACCATGTCACATTAGTATAAATGTTTTGTTGTAGTTTTCCTCTCTGAGCTTTAATCAGACATTTCCTTTTTTGCAGTCTTTGTTTTGAAGACATCCCAAAAGACACAAATCTGAATGGACTTCCAGCCCCTTAAAGTATGGAAAGGTGGACAAAATGCAGACCCTGATTCTTTTCCTACTGGAATAAAAGACATAAAGTTCCTGATTCTAGGAATGGTGGAGAGGATACTAAGGTAATTCAAATAATATATCTTGCTCCAAGAGACAGACAACTTAAGGACTTATTCAATTTTGTGTATGAGTTGCTTAACAGATTAAATGATTCTAATCATATATCTAAAGATCAAATAAATGCTTCCTTCCTGAAATATAGAGGCTATTTATTAGTTTTGTTTAAACAAAGAAAGCTTCTGCTGTAGAGTAGAGCTAAACATGCAACTAGGCCCTTTTAGGTCTCTCTGGCAGGAGAGTGCAGGGCTTTCAATTCATATTTGGCTCTTCCTTGGGCAAGCTACTTATTCTCTATGGGCCTCATTTTCTTGATTTATAAAATGAAAGAGTGAGTTTAGATGAATTTTCAGTTTAGCTTTAGCTCTAAGTTTTTGATCCTAGATAGCAATATATAGTTAAAGATTATGATTAAGATGCTTCAAATTGCAATAAACATAACAGGTTTGGGATTAGCAGTGTGATTAAGGTGGGAAATTGTGTAGGGAAGTTGTGTAGTATTCTTGGTTCAAATTCTTAAAAAATTGGGCCCCTATCTTTGTTACCAGCCCCATTTCCCTATTGTGGAGATTAAGAAAGACTCTTAGACTTGGAGTCAGAAGATGTAGGTCCAAGTCTTGGCTGGTCTCACCTTTAAACATCTTAATTAGCTATCCTTCAAAACCAAACTCAAATACCTGCTCCAAAAAAGCTTTGCCTAACCCTAATCACTACAATGTAAAGAGTTGCAATTATTGCTGCCTAAACCATTTATTTGGCACTTAGGCCCCAGAGCTCTGTGATTTCTTTCTTGTAATCCTTTCTTCCCTCCATGGAGATAAACCCTTCACACCTTAGCTCTTTGTGACTAACCTTCCAGCAGTAAGCCTCTTGAAACCTAGCCAGTGAAATCCTTAGATTGATATACAATATATGGTTTGGTTTTGTATTCAAAGCTTTTCTAGGTCAGTAGGACCTGTTAAAGAGTTTGCACTCTACTAGCAAAATCTATGAGAATCATATCTCCTTATCAAGTAGTAATAATAGCTGAACTTCAGTGGAGGACACTATTCATACTGTTTTTTATTATATGATCATTCTCTCATACTATTAGATTCTTGTATGTCTTATACATCTTTATCTCAACATATATGTTAGTATATACCTATTGAATAACCAAATACCTATTGAATAAATTCAGCTGCTTAGACTTTATTTTCCCCCATATCAATAACCTTCAGATTCAAGAATTTGAAAGAAATTCCATCTTTAATCTGGATAGTGAATCCACAATAGCAATGATTCATTTCACAAAATATAAGCAGCTTTTTCTTAAAAAGCTTTATCATATAAAAGTCACTAATGAGAAATTCTCACAAAAGTAATTTAGCCTATCCATCATCTATTGGGGAGAATGGGGCCTTCACCTTGTGATGATGGCAAGAAAACAGTCATCACATTCTATAACACTATATGTAAATGAATGGTTACTTTAGTTCATTCCCAGTATGCTGAAATGAGTGTAGAGATCTCGGGAAAAAACTCAGAAAAGCATTGCTAAAGATACCAGGTGAAAAATAAAAGTTTTAAACTGGAGAGAAGATGATTTTTTTTCTTTCAAAAAGATGTGTGTTTAAATGCATAGGATTTCTGAGTTTGAAGTTTACAAAGGTTGAGGCTACCCTTTAGTGCTCAGTGTATTCACATTCAGAGATGTTTAAAAAGATTTTCTTGGTAAAATAAAAGAATTTTGAAATGTTTTTGAGTTTAAAAAAATTCTTAACAGGACAGAACTTTCAGGAGAAAGAAGTAGCAAGAGATGGAAAACAATATAGATGAGAATTAATTTTAAAAAAAGAAACAGAAAGATGCATTTCAGTGAATTTTAAACAAAATTAAATTAAGATTAATTTATTAGGTTTATCCAACTCCATTACAATGGAGGATCATTTAACAGAATACTGATGGATATCAGAAATATGTCAGAGATTGTTTTTAACCTCATAATAGGTAATTACTGTTGGGAGGAAAACTAAGAAGGAAAAAGGAAAAGATTATAGACTAGCTGTGCCCAAGGCACCCTGCAATTATGTTATTAGGTCTCCTCTGAAGGGGGTTTAGAAGCATTACAAATAAAATAAATTCAGAATTCCTCCATAAAGTAATGTATCCATTTGGAAAATAGATTATTACTGCCTGTTGAAAGGAAGAAAAACATAAAGATATGTCTTCCGGATAAGCTATCTCTTATAACAATATCTTAACATGCAGTTAATAAGTTATTATGGTATCTTTTCAAGGAGAGAATATATGGGAAAAACACACATAAACATAATAAAGAGTTTCTATAACTTAAATCTCCTCCTAACTATTGTTAGCATTTTTAGACTTTGGTTATACAGATACACATAATGGAATTATATGTGACTTCCACCTAACTTTGAAATGTTTATAACATTTGACACTGTTTTGGTTTGAAAAATTTTCAGGGTACCAAAATTCCCAAGTTATCACCACCTACATTCTTGCTGTCCTATTTTGCAAATGCCATTGAACATTTCTTTTATCATCAGTCTAAACTGTCTCTCATGGAAGGAAGGTCCAGAAGCTTGAAATTTTTTTTTTTTTTCCCCTCAAGTCCACCAGCTGTTTTCCATTTTAAACAGTCAAGTTTAGCTGGGGCCTGTTGAGAAACTTTCGGTTTTTACTAACTCAAGGACCACCCAGTTTTTTAGTAGTTTTGGGATTAAGACTTTACCTCACTAAGACTTGATGAGCAAGGGAATGAGACTATACCTGATTTCTGTGACCTGTCACGGTCACTTCATTATTTGTATTCAGAGAATATATACATTCCAATTTAGTGTTTCCATAGACACTGTGTAGAGTTTCTACAAGTCAAAGAGAACTTAGTTTTGTTTTGTTTTTTCTGTTGCCTTAAAGAAATTTGTAGAAAAACTGGCCTTATGACTGCTATTCGATTTCTATTTACTCATTTTCTCATTAAACTTTATCAAAGCAGTTTTCTATTTAAGAATATCTTATTTTTGCTAGCCCATGTAATTAAAACAAGAAACATGTAGGTCTTCAAACCTATTTTTGTCTGATAGTGAAGATTGGTAATTATGAAGTTCATTATGAAAACATTATTCTGTTAAAAAAAAAGATTATAAGGTGTCATGTTACAAGAAACAGCTAAGGAAGTATCTGAAGAAAAGTCAGAAGTCCTTGGATAGGAGCAATATTAGATGGCAAAGGGAAGGGGAAGATTGTCCTCCACCCCTAATTTCTTGGCTCATGTGGTAAGATGTATACTGCTTATGTTTCTGTCATTCATACTTAGGATCACAGAATATTTCTGATGGAAGGGCTAAGTATAACCTAATCTAAGCTAGCAATTTTACACATTGAAAACAGCAACAAGCAAAATTACTTGTTCAAGGCCTTGAAATCAAATGGTGGCAGATAACCATCAGTCAATAAATATTTACTAAGCACCCACTATGTGTTGGGGAAAACAAATTCAAAGGATGAAAAAAATTTTATTCTCAAGAAGCTTAAATTCAAATGGGTAGGATTACATATATAATATATGCATGTAAGTATATAGAGAATAATTATAAACATAATAAATACAAATAAAAGCAAAGTATTGAATTTTTTATCTTCATGAGATTCTCATATAAGATGGGTATAGAAAACAATATGAATGATTTTTTTATACACTTAAATATATTATTTCTAAGTACCATAAGCTTCCATCTTTGACTTTTCTTGATTATGACACTCTCAGAATCTCTAATCAATGTTATAAAAAAGTTTTTCCTTTGGGGAGAATGAAATCATAAGCCATCTTAAAGTAGAACACTCAGCGTAACATAAAATCCTGACTGTCCAAAATGAAGTCTTTTATATTTTCCTTTTTTGTATTATGGTCACAAATGAAAAAATAAGTACGTATGAGAAGGGAAGTATATAGGTCCTTATTAAGTATTACCGAGTCAAATGATCTATAAAAAAATTGAAGTGGTGAAAAGTGGACATAGATCCTAACTTTTTAAGATCCTAAGCCCACCCTTGTGGGCCCCATGTGGAAAACAGGAAAATAAGAAGTTTTTGCTAACTCTTGCGTGTGTTAGAAATCCACATTGCCATGTTAGCAGTTTTTCTTTCCTACATAAGGCTTTGATAATACATAATTAATGATTTACAATTACCATCTCTAAAGGCATTTCCATAGAAAGACAGGGGTTCTTAATTTAGGTTCCATAAACTTGATTTTTAAAAAATTGATAAAGATTTCTGTATAATTGGTTTCCTTTGTAATCCTATGGATATAATTTTATGCATATGAAAGTATTATTCTGAGAAAAAGTCCTTAGTCTTCACGACACACAGAGAAAAGTTAAGAATCTCTGCTGTAAGATGAGAAAAAAATTGTTGTACTGTCCAAATAGCCTTTTCTTGTGTCTTCTGGTTTAAGAAATCACATTTTCATGTTTGGTCTATTGGAAGTTTCTATTGTCTTTTCTTTGGCCTCTGAATCCTAACTCCTTGATTCTATATTTGACTTCATTCAATATCATGATTCATTAAAAAAATCTCTACTAAATCCTCCTCCATCTGGCAAAAAACAAAAACAAAAAGCCAACAACAATTAGTTGTTCCTTTGTTGAGGTGTAGATGTTGAGGTCTAGATTTGGGGTACCTAAATGAAATTAGGGTTTAGTTAGGGTCTAGTGGCAGGTTTGGGGTACAGGGAGTCAACAGAGTTCCCCTGCAACCCCCTTAGATTCGGCGCAAGGATACGGCGGTAAACGAGGTCTAGTAGCGGTGCAAGTCCCCAATAAAAGCATTTAGTAGCCCGAGAGCTAGATTGATAAAAGAGGTTTATTATTGAGTTTAGAAGTAGGAGATAGATGAAGGTAGAGATAAGGAGGGCACTGAACGGAGGGTCCAGTGGACAGAGGGTCCTCACATGGCTGGCATGTTTGGAATCTCTGCAAAGAGGGGTTCCCAGTGTGGCTCTTTTAAGTGGAAGACTTAGCTCGAGGGGCTTTTGGGTATAGCTCCAAAGTTGGCTCAGATCCGGGTGGGGCTGGGACAGATCCGGATCTTCTATTGGAATTCAAAGGGACCAGGATTTGTGAGTCAAAGGGTAATTTACATTAACTGGGGGGGGGAGTTGGGAATCAAAGATTGGAATCTTTCCCGCATCACCTTCAGAATGATGAAATAGAAAATATTTGGAAAACAAGTTTCTTTAGGGACAGAATTATGTCAACCAAATCAGTGTAATTCTCAAAAAGATTTGAATCCAGGCTCCAGAGCCGAAAGTGCACTCATCACTTAAGATTATTAAAGAGAAGACAACTCAGGACTCAAGATTATTCTGACTTAAGACTCTACATTAGTATAACTTAGGGGCAGATAAGAGGTATAGTGGATGAAGTGTGGGGCTTTATGTCAGGAAGACCTGTGTTCAAATTCTTTCTCAAGTTTTCTCATTTGTAAGATAGGGATAATAAAAGCATCTGATTCACAAGCATGTTGTGAGAATTAAATAACATATTTTGTAAAATACTCTGCAAACCTTAATGTACTTTATAAGTGCTAGCTGTTATTATTATCATAATATTAAGGTGGAAATCTGAAAAAATTGCAGACATTCTCTCAAAGGTCTAGTGCACACCATTTTAGCCTCCCTGGTCAAATTTAGAACAATCTGCCTATAATTTATTTTTAAAAATTAAATCACTGTCTACTTTCTTCTCTTTGATAGTAGCAAAACAGAGGCAACCTTTTATTCTTTACTAATCACTGGACATTTCATAAGGCCAGTTGGAAAAAGAAGATCCATAAAATCATTATTTAATTATTGTCTAATTATTTAATTATTATCTAAACCACTATTTATTTATCTTTATTAGATGCAAATATAACCAGTATTATTAAGTCAATTTGCAAACAATGAGGGGGGAGGGGGGGATAGAGAATGCACCTGTGATTTCCTTAGCATGGGAAATTCTATCATGAAGAGAATCTCCCTACCAATGCAAATTGGCTGCTCTTTCTCTGCAAATTATAGTCTTACAGAGTTGCCTAGGATACTAAAAGGTTAAGTGACTTGCCCAGTTACAAAGCCATTATGTGTCAGAGGTGAGATCTGACCCTCTTCTTAGCTCTGAGGCTGGCCCAGCTCTCTAGAAAAAGGAACCTCCAGTTTGCAAATGAAGAAAACAAAAACAAAAAACCAAAGTCAGAGCCTAGGTAGTTTATCAAGGAAAAATCAGAAACAAGGTGGGAAATCTTAATTCTGCACTCACCAAACTGCAGGGCAATGCAATGGATCCAAAGGCACAAATTTCCTAACACAAATTTTATTTTCTTAGCTATAACTAGGGGTCAATAATCTACTCTAAGTGTATTTCATAAATAACCTCAATATATAATATAGACTCATCTAAGGATTCTCAATTTTATCTTCTTTAAATTACAGTGTTACTATTTTTGCCACTCTAGATTGGTTAATACAATTTACTCTTCTTGCTATCTAGACTATTTTAATTCAGCTGATAATGATCAGCAAAAGTTAATAAACCAGTGTAGTATTTACCACAACTTATTTTAAAAACATACAAATATTTGTTCATTCCTGAATTTTCTTTTTGTCTTTCTTCTTTTACTCTAGAAATTGTGTTTGTCTAAGTCCTTCTCTGTTTATCAGAAGCTAGAAGTAACATTCAAACTGAAAACTTCATCTTTTCCCTGAAGTGTTTCATCTCTAGAATCTTGTACTTGCTACTCCCTAATCAAGGCCTCATGATTATTGTCTGAGTCACTTTCAAGCACAAGTTGCTTGAGGAGAGAATCCCTAGTCTGCTTTTGATTCAAATTTTGCAATTTTGCCCATAGGAAATTAAAGAAATAATTTGCTACAGTAACCTTGAACATCTCAATGCCTGCACACTCATTTTTAATAGGTAGAAATCTAATATTCCCAAACTGAGCTTCACATGACCATAAGCAATGAATGATGCCTCGGGGCCATGCTAATTTCATTACAAATGCTGCTTTGAGTTCATTGTGCATATAATAAGCTAGTCTTCATTAATAAATTTGATCAATCCTTTATAATACAATACTTGAAAGTTTAAATACTAAAGAATCCTTATCCAGAAAACTGAGTTACAAACAAAAAGGGTTCATCCAAGAGCCACCTGAGCCGAGTTGGAGCCTGTAGTGAAAAACATGCTGAGACTCCATGATCTCTCTATCACCTGTGGAGAAAGTATGTGCATTCTCAGCACCACTGTGGTTTTTCAATCATGTTCAATTAGGTTGCTCTCTCATCCTCCACAACCAACACATGGCCTTTGTGATTTTACTCTGAGGTTAGAACAACAGTAATAATTCTTTTAGAGTTCATTCAGAGAATCTGGATGTTGTCTCAAAAATAGAATTACAGCCTGTTAGTGAGAGGGGGTGGATCTCTGATTTCGTGGATATAGTGTTATTTAGAAAGAGAATATAAGGCAGGTCCTCATTTTCTCTGTAATTTTTAATCTTAGGGAACTGCTCAGGACACTAATCCAAGGTTTACACATCTAATATGCATCCAAAGCAACACTTGAACCCAAGTTTCCTGACTAAGCCCAGATCTCTATCAGCCTCTATCCTGTCTCACTATAGCTTTAAAATCAAGAAGGGGGGAGATTTTATTTTATAAAAATAGGTTTCAGATGACAAAATCATCTTTTCTTTCCTCTTTTCTCAAGCTTTCCTTCAATCCCATTCTGAACCTCCAGGTAACTGCAGGATGACATTTGTGCGTAAGTGGCTTCTCACCAAGGTCTTGATTCCTCCTAGATCAGTCATGCCTTTCTGCACTCCAGTGATTTCCCAGCCTGAGCTCAATGTCCTTGAGCTCACTAGTTGCTTTTGTACTTCTCTAATGAAGCATAGCACCCAGAAAATTCACAAGAAAAAGTAACCCTAGTGAATGCTAGTTTGTTCTTAAGTCTTTACAAGCCAAACATATAAATTAGCTGTCTGCTTCTCCAAAAGGATTGGGGGCAACGGGAACTTCCTCCACGCCCATCCTCATCTGATTTCCTTTTTTAATGGGGCATCCTGAGTTTTCCACCTCTATACTCAATGTTCCTAGATAGGAGGAAAAACTTAATTTCCTTAAATTGCTTTGACTTACAGGACTTTGTAGGATCTGAGTGACTCTCTTTCTTTGCTCCATCATATTGAAGTCTTGTCTTAGGTCTGGAGACATATTCCTTTCCCTAATGTATTCAGGGTCATTTTCATTGATACGATCAAAATACCTCTCTTTCTGAGGCATGCTGGGAGGGGGAGGAGTAGTGATCACTCCTGGATTAGCATCTGAACTCATGCTTCAAGGCTGTCAATTCTTCTTGTCACCTGCATCAAGAAAAAGAGAAATGGAAGAAATTTAGATCATTATAAAATCTAATTTAAAGAGTGTAAGCATAAAAAAAGTTCTTGTCCTTCCAGTAATGATGGCAACATCCTTAGTAGTTTCTCAAATGAAAGCAGATCAAGTTCTATCTTTGTGAAGATCAGCTAGGTAATAACACTAAATTGTAAACTATGTTTTGGAAGCTGATGAAAACAAGTAGCTAAATCATGATAATGGGATCAACTAATTGCCAAATAAAACTGTGAAAGAGAACAGTGATTACAAAATGGAAAATTAAAATATGATTCAGATCGTAAAAGACCACGTTTTTTGTTGCATGTGCAGATAACTTGTAATGTTGATCATTCCTTGGGCATTTTTTTCATCTGAACAAAACCATAACTATATTATGAACCACAGTAATGTTTTTTTGATTTCTTAATAGATTGAACCTTAACTTTATTTAGCAGGTTCACTTTATTTCAGTGTCAATTTGCCAGCACACTAGAATAACACATAGTTTCAGGATTTTCAAGTGATTCAGCAAATTCCTTGGAAAATGAAAATTGGGCAGATTAAAGGGATTGTGAGTTTATGTTTGTGTATGTATGTGTTTGCTTATAGGCAATGAAGTGATATTTGCTTGACTATGCATATTTGTTACAAGAAATGTTTTTCTTTTCTCCCTTTCTTTCAGTGGAGTGTGAGGAGATGAGAGGTAAAGAAAATATATTTCTCTTAAGTAAAAGAAATGAGAATTGAGTGGTGCTACAAATGTGGTAAACATGTTGCTAGTTTTGCTTAATTGTTCTCCTTTGTTATAAGAGACTCACAGGAGGGGTAAATTGGAAATGGTGAAAGTAAAAACAAAACATCATGAAGATTTTTTTTAAAAAGGAAAAAAGATCTGGATTTTAGTAGACAGCAAACTTTATATGATTTCAACAGTGTGATATGAAAGCCTAGAAACTTAGTACAAACTTAAAGTGCCTAGAAAGAGACATCTAGATCATGTTTTAAAACAAGCAAAATGGTGAATGGCCTCCCAGTCATGCCATATGAGGCCTAAGGAAAGAGTGCTAGACTTTTAACCTGGAAAAGAGAAGACTTGGAGAAGAATGTACTAATTCTGGCTGACTATCTGAAGGGTTGTCACATTGAAAGGGGCCAAGATGCTTGACACATAATATGTGCTATATAAATAGGGGCTATTAGCTATCATGGGTAGTTTCCTGGGCTGACATAGGGTACAGTTATTGTTGAATTGTTTCAGTCCCATCTGACTTTTCATGACCCCATTTGGGGTTTTCTTGGAAAAGATACTTGCAGTGGTTTGTGTCAGTTTCCTCATCTGTAAAATGAGCTGAAAAGGGGAATGGCAAATATTCCATTGTTTTCTATAAGGAAAACGCAAATGGGGTCATAAAGAGTCAGACAGGACTGAACAATAAATGCAGGGTCTCATATATAGTAAAAAAACAACACTGCCCTGGCCTGGCCCTAAGTAAATACCCAACTGTGCTAGGAAGCTGTTCAGTTTATCAGACTGTAAATTTCTCAGAAAGACTGAAAAAGTTGACCAGGGCAGTGCTCTCTAGGACATGTGCTGCTCCCTCAGTGTCCCCTTACCTGCCCCTGTAGCCTGGCATTTCCCTGAATCATGCACTGAGATGTTCTTGCAGTAGAAAGTTTCCATTACAAGTCTGGGACTGACACCATTGTACAATGGAGAAAAGGATTTGGGTAGTGGTGGAGTAGGCTGATCAAGGGAAATGTTAGGAGGAAACAAGATATGAACTAGTTACTCTTAATAATAAAAACTGATGCTTATATAATGCTTTATTGTTTACAATGTATTCTAAAAGGATTATTTCATTTGATCTACTTACTAACCTTGTAAAATAGGCAGTTCAGATAATAGGGTCATAGTAGCACAGAAAAGCTGGAAGTGCCATGTTGCCCTTATTTTACAAAAAAATCATGACCTATTATGGCTCTTCTTCCCCCAAAAGATTTTGTACTAGTGGAAAGTAGTAAGACTCAAAGATAAAATTCAAATTCTAATCCCCTGATTTATGCTTTTATTATTCTTCCTTTACAGAAGAGAACAAAAAGATCAACAATACTTAAATGACTTGTCTAAGGTTACATAGCTGAACTAGGTCTATACTCCCCAAGAGATAAAAGAATAAAGAAAAAGAGCCAGCTTTTTTTGTAGTGACAAGTACTGGAAACTGATGAGATGCTCATCAATTAGGGAATGATTGAAAAAATTATGATGCATGAATATGATGGGATACTATTACTTATGTAAGAAATGATAAAGGGGGTAGTTTCACAAAAACTTGGGAAGATGGTTTGAGCTGATGTAAAGTGAGAGGAATAGAACCAGAATAATTTATACAATAAAAAAAATTGTAAAGAAAATGAATTTTGAAAGACTTAGTATTTCTAATCAATATAATGACCAATCACAGTTACAAAGTTTTTTTTTTTTTTTTTGTTTTTTTTTTTTGCTGAGGCAATTGGGTTTAAGTGACTTGCCCAGGATCATACAGCTAGGAAGTGTTAAGTGTCTGAGGCTAGATTTGAACTCAGATCTTCCTGACTTCAGGGCTGGTACTCTACCCACTGCGTCACCTAGCTGCCCCCAAAGTATTTCTAATGAAACATATACTCTCCACCGACAGAGAAATGACAGAGTACAAACTGAAGCATATTTTCCTTTATTAATTGTTTTTTGGTGGACATGACTAATGTAAGAATTTGTTTTACACGACTATATCCACCAGTATTGAGTCTTGTTTTCTTTGTCTTCTCAGTAGATTAGGAAAGATAGAAGGGAGACAATTTGAAACTGAAACTGAAATAAAATTGAATTAAAAAAATAAAAATTAAAACAAAATTATATAAATAGCAGAGTCAGATTTCAATCTAAGACTTTTCGCCTTAAGTTTTGAAAAATTTGTGCTTAGTTTTCAATCCAAAAGATTGAACAGGACAACACAAAATCCAGATCAAATCTAGGAGACAATGTTTAAGGTCAATAAGTCCCTTCAAAGTATAGGGGGGTTGCCACTTGAGAATTTTATATTTTTTTCCAATAGCATTTTATTCCTCCAAATATATACTAAGACTTTTAAACATTCACCCTGCAAAACCTTGTGTTCCAAATTTTTCTCCCTTCCCCAAATAGCAAGTTATCAGATATAGATTAAACATGTGCAAATGTTCTAAACATTTCTATATTTGTTATGCTACACAAGAAAAATCATATCAAAAGGGAAACCCCCCCGCCAGCAAACAAACAACAACAACAAAAAAGGTTAAAATACTATGCTTTGATCCACATTCCATCTCCATAGTTCTCTTTCTGGATTTTGTTGGCACTTTCCATCACAAATTTACTGGAATTGTCAAGGATTTTATTTGTAGCAGCCTGTGGCCTTCCATTACTCTGTGGGAGTTCCTGTCACTATTTTGCATGGATGAATACCATATATGTCAAAATATTATAATTTCTAGAATGCTAAAATACAAAATATATAAAATAAAATAGAATAGCATGAACTTGTGACTGTATAAGGAAATCTGGGATATGTAGTTGTCACAAAGAGCTACTAAAAGGGCCCTTTCAAGTGAGCTATTTTGAGCTGATTATGTATCAGCTTTCAGTTGTGCCGATCTAGAATTTGTATTTAGAAATGGCTCTGTGTGTGTGTGTGTGTGTGTGTGTGTGTCTAGCATGTGCAAAAAACAACCAGATATAGTAATTTCTTAGCAAGTTTAATTTTCTTTATTGACTTTGGTAATAAAATGGAAATTTTCTATAATACTGAATAGCAACAATGTGTATCATAAAAGTAAAGTTTCAAATACCTATCATGAATGGGGTGTGAAGAATTATGAGTTATCCTGCTGAACTTTAGCAACTTTTTGGTGTTTCAATATTGGAGGCTTTTTTCTCTAAAAGATTTTGTATTTTAGTATGTGTTAGAGAGGGACATATCATCTTTGTCCCATAATGATGTTAAAATAAATATACTTTACTTCATAAACAAAGATTTCCCCCCATCAGAACAATCACCATAGTGTCAAAAAGACACAGAATATAATGCAGGACATAGGAAATTGAATTGTGGAACATTATAGGAATCAGATAAAACCTCAGTTGTTAAGTTAGTTATCTTTGAGAAAGTTTATGTTTCCAAACTATATTCCTAGTAATAACTCTCCCAGTAAGTTTCCAAGCTAGATTGAATAAATTGAACCCAAAAATGCAAAACTGCTTGTCAGTAGGTAGTTTTATAAAACAATTTTAGTTACAGTCAACATGAGAATTTGTTTGGTTTTGCTATGAATATTTGTTACAAATTCTTTGTTTTTATTTTTTGAGAGGTCCAGAAAAGAAAGGAGTGAGAAGGCCAGGGGTTTAAAAAAAAAAAAAAAAAGAAAAGAAACAAAGACCAGACAGGAAACCAGAAGGAAGCAGAGGAAAGTAGGACAGCTTTGAATTTCTATTTCTATTGTTTGAATTTCTTATATACTTAAAAAAAATCCTTCCCTCCAATTACATTGTAAAAACAATTTTTTAACAGTTGGGTTTTTTTAAGTTGAAAATTCCAAATTTTCTTCCTGGAACCCTCTTCTCTTCCTCCTTGTCCAGACTAAGTAAGCTATCTAATATAGGTTATACATATGTAATCTTACATGATTTCCATATTAGCTATTTTGTAGAAGAAAACTTAACCCGAAAAAAAAAAAAAATAGTGTCAGTCTGCATCTGGACCAGTAAGAGTCCAAATGACTGAAAATAGTTAAGTCATTCACAGTTTATCATTGTACAATATTACTGTTACTATGTACAATGTTCTCCTGGCTTTGCTCACTTTTTTGGCATCAATTCATATAAGTTTTTCCAGGTTTTTCTAAAATCATTCTGCTCATCATTTCTTACAGCACAATAGTATTCCATTACAATCATGTATCACAATTTATTCAGCCATTCCCCAGTTGATAGGTATTCCTTCAGTTTTCATTACTTTGCCACCTTAAAAACACAAAATGTTATAAATATTATTGTACAATTATGTCTCCTCTCCTTTTTTTTTAATCTCTTTAGTATTGGTATCACCAGATCAAAGGATACAGTTTTATTGTCATTTGGGCATAGTTCCAAATTGTTCTTCACAATACTCACACCTCCACCAACAGTACAGTAGTGTCTTGATTTTCTGACATTTTTTAAATACTTTAAAAAAAGTAAGCTGCACATAAAAGAGACCTGTAGTTTCAAGTACAATCTTCTTTTTCTGTTTTACTATATATATGTGGAAATGCCCATTTTATTTGTATCTATATTCAAAATAAAAATAAGATTTCAAAACAAAGATTGTTTCAACTCTATTTCTCAGAAGTGAATTTTTCTGAAATTTTTTTTTAAGGAAATAGGTCAATAAGTGTATATTTGGGCCCATAGCTTGTTCACATATATAGATGAGCCTAAAGTAATAGTATCCTTTTACTTTTTGTTCTTTCTAGCTTTCACAAAAATAAAACAATTGCTATTAATATTGATAACAATCCTACACTTTGTAAGAGGACACATAACTAAATTCTAATAAAGTCTAATAATTTTTTGACATTCTTCTACCAATTCTTCATAAATAGCATAAAATTAATCATTTTTTCAAATCTTTTACATATAGATGGTCTAATAAATTCATATCTTCCCCTCTCCTTCCAGGTCTTTGACATTATTTAACATAGCCCCTGTCCCTCAAGCTCTGCTGCAACAGAAATGAGAGGTTGTTGATTGAAGTTGGTATAAAACATGTAGAGAAAGCAATAATACAATATGCATAGTCTGTGCTCTAGTTATCTTTCCTAACACAGTGAAACCTGACTTCCAGAGGAGGAAGTATGTTAAGTAGTTTATCTGAAATCACTAGATTGTCTCTGAAGGAAAAAGCATGGATTCTGTTAGTGCCAACTGTTAAGTGCAAAACATTTTTCATGGCGAACAATCTGGGAATAGTTATGGAACACAAAATGGGCTTATGTAACAATTTTTTCAACTCAAGGACAGTAAAATGGGAAGTTGTCCTGGGAGACATGAATAAACTTTATAAAAACAATTTTAATGGGCATTTGGTCATAAGCAGATTACTAATCTTTACAAAGAGAACTATTTAACTCAGTTTTGTATTTATTGAGAAACTTTTCCTTTAGAAAATTTCTTGCTGAATCCAGGTTTAAGTTGAACAAAAACAGGAACAATTGAGTCAGTCAGCCTATTAATTAAGGAGAACATAGTCTCTGCCCTCAAGATGCTGACATTTTAATGGGGGAGACACATGCAAACAAACAACTATGTACAAACAAAATATGTACAGAATGAATTGGAGAAAATCTCAGAGTGAAGGCACTAGCATTATGGGGCACTTAAAAAAGGTTTCTTGCAGAAGATGGGATTTTAGCTGAGATTTGAAAGAAACTAGGGAAGCCAGGAGGAAGAGATGAAGAAGATCATCACATGCCAGGGTTGGGGATCAGCCAAGAAAATGAAGAGTTGGGAAAACAGAGATTAAGTTATTATTATCATTTTAGAAATTTCAAATTGTGACTTAACTGTTCAATTCTTTTTAAAAAGGAAAATGTCTATATGTACACTGTTGGCAAGTGTAATATAAAAATGAGGAGCAGGAAGAGATCAAGTAGTAAGTACAGTGCTTGGGAGATCATGAAGTACTTATAATTTTTTAAATAGTATTTTATTTTTCCAAATACATGCAAAGATAATTTTCAATATTCATCTATGCACAATCCTGTGTTCTGAATTTTTCTCCCTCCATCCCCACCTCCCTTAGACAGCAAACAATCTGATATAGGTTAAACATGTACAATTCTTCTAAACATATTTTCATATTTATCATGCTGCACAAGAATAAATAAAAGGGAAATAAAAACCATGAGAAAGGAAAAAAAAAAAACCCAAGCACACAAAGAACAATAAAAAAAGGTGAAGATACTATGCTTTGATCCACATTCAGTCTCCATAATTCTTTCTCTGGATGCAAATGGCACTTTCTATCACAAGTCTATTGGAATTACCTTAAATCACTTCACTGTTAAAAAGAGCCGAGTCCACAGTTGATCACCACATAATCTTGTTGCTGTGTACAATGTTTTTCTTGGTTCTGCTTACTCAGCATCAGTTCATATAAGTTTTTCCAGGCTTTCCTGAAATCAGTTTGCTCATCATTTCTTACAGAACAATATTCCATTACCTTCATATACCAGAACTTATTCAGCCATTCCCATCTGATGGGCATCCACTCAGTTTCCAGTTCTTTGCCACTACAAAAAAAGATGCTGCAAACATTTTTGCACATGTGGGTCCTTTTCTCTCTTTTATGATCTCTTTGGAATACAGACCCAGTAGAGACACTACTGGATCAAAAAGTATGCATAATTTTATAGTCCTTTGGACATAGTTTGAAATTGCTCTTCAGGATAGCTGGGTCATTTCACAACTCCACCAACAATACATTTAGGGTGCTAGTTTTCCTTTATCCCCTCCAAAATTTATCACTATCTTTTCCTGTCAATCTTAACCCATAGAATCTATTATACAAATACTTTTTAATAACACAAATACACTCTCTTTGATACCATGTGGCTCTGAATTGTTGGATAGCATCGTTTTAGTAGTATTTAAAGAACAATGGAAATATGAATGGTAGGTATTCAAGATAGCAAGTTACCAACAATGATTTGCAAATGATACATATGTGAGAGCAGAAAATGATATGGGGCATTAGTTAAGTGGGAACAAGGGATAAGGATGGACAGATGGTACATTGGTATCTCTAATATATTATAAGAATAAGAGAAATCCTTATAGAACACTGAGTAAGCGTTCTCTCTGGAAGATTTATGGGAAAACATGAATAGGAGCCCACAGGATTAGAAGAATAGAGTTGTCCTGGAATACCTATACTGTTTAAATCATTAATTTATCATGTCTTTGTTGTGATACCTTTTCATAATATCATACTGCTTTCTAAGGAAGCTGAATTGGGTTCTAGACTCACGTTTTCTGCTGATTAGCTGTATAACTGTATAATTTTCTTCTTTAAGCCTTACTTTATCCATCTATACAATAGAGTTAAGACTGGATGACAGAAGGTCCTTCAAACTCTGAAATTCAATGATCCTATGAATATATTCTCTAAGACACACATATAAAAAGAAGTACAGCATTTGCAATTCTGATCTGAAGATCAGAATTTGTTGTATTTGTTGGCTCTGGAAATATTCTAACAATAATAGTTGAACTTGTTTTGGATAAAGGATAGGAGTTTGAGATGGGATTGCTAACATGATCTGAAAGAGAAGAAGTGATTGTGAGATTCTATGGATCTTACTTGAAACAACTGTTCCCAAACATATCCATTTCTAGCTGATACTTTAAATGGCCTAAATTCTGGATTTGATGCTCCTTATAATTTTATTGTGCCTAAAGAACCAACCATGACTATCATTCTATTTGTTTTCAAAAAAAACTTTCAAGACCTTTTTCATCACCTACCAGTTTTATGATTCTAAGCAAGGCAATTTATTCCCTGAGACCTTGCTCTTGGCTTTCCTCTGTACTATATAAGGTTGTTGAAAAATCAAATAAGATAGTTATAAAATAGAAGAATGAGTACAAATGAAAGTAAACTAATTAAAATGAATATAAATCTTTTTATCCTTAAGGTAATATAAGAATATACTATTAGTATTACTATGCAACAATAAATGAATCTATTCCATACAAAATTATATTTATTTAATATATTCATATTATCACTTTGTTAAAGACATTATCATATTAGTAAAATAGGATTCAGCTAGTATGCTAGTCTCAAAAAGTTATCTATACCACTTTAACTGTAAAATCATTAGAATTAGTGAACACAAATATAAATTAATCCCATGCCAGTTAATATGGATAAAATGCATGCAAATGATGGAGTCGTATTCAATATTACATTAAACTAAGAATCTATTAAAGCTTGAATGTTAAGAGAAATCTAAGTAGTTAATCCTAGATAAATGCTATATTTATATCCTACTTTCCAGAAGGAGAGGCTTTGATGACAGACTAGTGTTAGAGGCCTTATAGAACACATACCGACGTCAGCTTTAGAGAATGATGAAAGCATTCTCAAGCTTTTTGAAGGTATCATGTAGGTCACGGCTTTTATGTAGCTCTATACTGTACATCTGGGAAAGCACAATGTTCTTTTTATTTGACTGATGAAAATAAAAACATCTATAATACCCTCCAACAGGGCATTTAAATCCTAAAACTTAAGAACACATTTAGTCTTAAATTTCTTTCCCTCCCCAAGAAATGCATATCATTCAGAAATAAGAAGCTCATTTTCACAGTCAAAGTGTGGGTAAATTTAATCAACATTAGAAATCTGAATGAAAGCTGATTATTTATTGAAATACATGGATTTTTCTTTTTAGTCATACCTAGCTTTTATATTTTAAAAACTATTTGAAATTAAGGAATGTTACTGAATATGTCCACAGTAGGAATATTCACAAGCAACATCATTAGAATTGCAAGGCTAAACTTCACAAGGGTTTTATACCATAACTCCTGGCTAGGAAATCAATGGAAAAAAAAATCTAACTCCAGTGACATTTAGTAACACCCAAAATGTCCTTCCAAATGTAGATGATAAATAATACTGGAAACTTCTGGCTTTAGTATTCATTATTCTCTACATGTTCTTCAGACTGGTCAAACTTGTCTTCCTGTTATTGTTGGTACATATGACTATCTTTTCCCATATACCTATATTGTATTCTCTGCCTCTGTCTCAAAAATATCAAGTTTCTTTAAAAATTTATCTCAAGAATCACCTTCTACAAGTACTACTTGATTCCCCCCTCCCAGCTGCTAGCACCTTTCTCACTCCCAAGACATTTTTGGTAAACAGTGTTTGTAGAAATGAATTTTAAAATGCATCTTCAAAATAAAAAAATAGTTTTGTTTCCTTAAAAGTTTGTTTAAAGGTTTTTCCAAGGTAATATATAGAGATCCTAGTAATTTCAGAAAATTAAATCCCTAATAAGTCTATGGTCTAGGTTGATTTTATAAAATTTAAAAAATAGGCTATGCATTGATTTGTTTCCTGTTTATAAATGTTTTGTATTGGATACTGGTATGACGTGTCTAATGTTGCCCAATCAATGTTGTCACACAGTAACATTAAGAGATATCATCTACCTCTGTTATAATGCCTGGAATTCTACCATGCCTGGCTATCTTTACTCTTGCTTCCATATTCAGGATTGAAGTATTGAAGCTCTCTCCAATTTGGGTAGCTCTGATCGTTGATGACCTCAACTAACTTAATCACCATCTCTCCCTCAGACTCTGATAGAGATAATCCAGGATTCTCAACCCAAGAGCCCTGGAAACAGCAGTGCACCTCACCCCCAAGCTACTTTCAAAGCCCAGTCTCCACAGCCATTATTGAGAGGAGAAATCACTGCAGAAAAGGGCCCACTTTCTTCATTATAATCAGCAATAATTGCTGACCAACAACCACCAAAAGGCAGATAAGCATAAGTGCTATGGCAGTGGCAGCACCCACTATCCTGGCCCTGCAACCAGATTATCTGTCCTGCTTCCAGGCCATCCTCACAAGTATTCATTTGGTGAAGCAACTCCTTGAAGAAAGGTTCAGCCATCCCTACCAACGAAGCAGGCAGGATACCCTGGCTGAGGCAGCAAGACCCCCTGAGGAGAGATAAGAGGCAAGATAGGGAGGCAAGTCAAACCAGCATCACTACTACTTTGATCATGTTATCTCCCCAGACCCTGATGGAATCACAATACTTTCAGTCCAGAGCCCTCAGAAACGCCTGTGGATATACAGCCCAGCAACTACTTCTATAGATACCACAGCTACTTATATTCTGATAAAGAAAATTCTTGCCTCTTAAGTCCTTGGAACTATCAAAAAATTCAACATTATAAACCAATTCGATTTCTACCAATGGAAATGAAATTAAAGTAGCATTAGCATCTGTTTTGCCATTGCAGACTAAGGATCATGAGATTTTTTTATCTGACTAACTTGAAACTTTCCCCCAATTAGAATGTGGGCTCCTTGAGAGAAGGGACTTTCTTAATTTTTTAAAATCTCTACTACACTGCACATAAACACTTAATAAAAGCTTCATTTACTGATTCTCCTTGCTTCTCTGGCTCAGCCTTTTGTACCCCAGTAGTATCCAGAGTCAAAGTCAAACATCAAATGGGGTGCCATTTCCCTAGCTTTGTCTATTTCTTATTCTTCCTCCCCCAATCATTTTATGTTCAAGTTGAACTGGACTACTTTATGTTCTTTGAAAATACTGAATAATTTTCTGCTTTGGTGGCTTTATTCAAGCTATTCCCTATGCCTAGAAAAATGCTTCCTCTCCCTTTTCCTGGCTTTCCTTTAATTAAGTACCATTGAAGTACCAGGAAGGCTTCTTTGGTTCTCTCAAGATATTTTCTTTAAAACTTCATGAAGTACTTTGCCCTCAACTATATTAATGCACCAATATAAATTACTGTCATCTGTTCATATATCACATCCATGGTTCATCTTATCTAAGCTTTATAAGTTCCACAGTGTTGGTAATTGGCAAATATTTCTTGTGCTTCTGTATAAAAGTAGTAATTGTTGAGTTAAAGTGAATTGGTTTTCCATGGTGGCCTGCTGAAAATAGCTGTCCCATAAACCTTTTTGACTAATATTTTTTGGTAGAATCAATCAATGGTATTATTTTATGTATGTCCATATCATAGAATTAGAGATTATTTTTATTTCATAATGAGATGTTTGAGGTTTAGCATGTTTTACATTGAAACTATATGTAGGGGGCAGCTAGGTGGTACAATGGAAAGAGCACCAGCTATGAAGTCAGGAGGACCTGAGTTCAAATTTGATCTCAGACACTTAATACTTCTTAGCTGTGTGACCCTGGGCAAGTCACTTAACCCCAATTGCCTCAGGGGAAAAAAAGAAGTTAATACTCTCGACTTCATAATTAATATGGAGAGAGCTAAAAGACAACAATAAAAGTTGTCCTTTAGCAAAATATTATTAAAATGGGTAAAAAATTAAGGTACATTATATGTGACTAAAATTAAACTTGGACAACATTTAAGGTCAAATAAAAAATTTTCCAGTGCATCACTAGACCAAATAATTTCTATGACTTGCTTATAACATCATCTTAATTCTTTAACAATTTAATCTCAAGCTTAATTGCTACTGGATAGGCTGTGAATCAAATACTCTATGAATGCTCACCATTCCCACTTCCTAAACTAAAATATTCCTTTCTGGCCATCACTTTCCTATACATATTTTCTCACTTTATTAGAATATTTATTAGAATATAAACTTCCCAAGGTCAAGGACATTTTAACTTTTATATTTGCTGAAGCACATACTGAAGCACATACTTAAGTGCTAAATATGGTTTTTTTATTCCTTCATTTAATGTAAAGTTAACTTCAAGTACTGAAAGTTGTCTTAAATATACTGTTAAATAGAAAAATACAGTTAATATTCTTGCCTGAAATGACTTGTTTTATCCTTTTTAAAGAAAAAATAATCTCCCTTCCTTCACCTCTCCATCCCCCATTGAGAAAGCAAGAAATATGATACTCATTATTCATATTCATACAAAATATATTGCAAAACATTTCTGCATTAGATGTGATTGGAGGGGAAAAAAATCAAGAAAACTTTTTAAAAGGGGGGAAAAAAAAGTATGCTTCAATCTGTCCTCTGGGTCCATTAGTCTAGAGTTGGACAGAATTTTACATTATGAGTTTTTGGGAACTGTGGCTTAGTTCTCTAATATTTGAGAAATAGAACTTTTATCAGATGAACTTGCAAAATTTCCCCCAGTTTTCTACTTTTCTTCTATTTTTAGCTTCATTGCCTTTATTTGCACAAAACCTTTTTAATTTTATGTAACCAAGATTATCCATTTTTGCTCCTATGAACCTCCCTTGCTTGGTCCTGTTCATAGAGCTGATAGGTAATTTCTTCCATGCTCCCCTATTCTGTTTGTTATTACCTTTTATGTATCCATTTAGAGCTTATTTTGGCATATAACATGAGATGAGTCTACTCTAATTTCTACCACATTAACATTTTCCCAGCACTTTTTCTCAAATAGCAAGTTTTTGTCCTAATAACTAGATCTTTGGGTTTATCAAACACTAGTGTATTGAGCTTATTTGCTTCTTTATATTGACCTTTTAGAGTTCTTTAAATAAACTTTTATTTCATCTGTAAAAAGTGATACTTGAGTATCCTCATTGATTATACTTCTTCCATTCATTTTTTTTCTTTTTTACTGTCTTACTGCTATAGGCAGAATTTTAGTACAATATTAAATAATAATGATAATGGACATTTTTGTTTTACCCCTCTTCTTGTTGAAAATGCTTCTAATTTATAATTAATTCAGATAATGGATTGCTCCTCATTTTAAATACTACTTATGATTTAAAGAAAAGCTCCATTTATTTCTATGCTTTCTAATATTTTTTAATAAGAATAGGTATTGTATTTTGTCAAAAGTCTGTGTTTTATATTACCATGTAAGGTTTCAACACTTACACACCAAATTCTAACTCTATTAACTCTTTGCATGTATAGAACAATAATTAAAATGAGCATCAATCTCTGACAAAGGAGGATAAGAAATTAGAAATTGTTAGTACCAGTCCCTTGCATGTTGATGATATTCATAAATCAGTCAAATAGAGTGTCTTTGGCAACTATTGGAAGGCATTTCCTGATTTACTTTGAATGTGATAGGGAAAAGGCTGTGCCATATTGATGATTGCTAGCCCCCAAATTACTTGGTTTGCTTTAAAGATTGACTTTGGTCATTGTTGACTGGTTGGGCATTTTGGGATTAATTTTTTTCCTTAAGGTCTTTTCCAACTAATGAAATGTTATGATTCAATGAACATACCCTTGAGATTTGTCTTTCTGAGAGGTTTCTGACCACTTTCTATTTTGTCGTTGATCCAATCATTCTATATATTCCAGATTTGGGAAGTTCTTACTAGATAAATGCTTAGATAAGCATGTTCATGTCAGTTCTCTCTCCATCTTCTAGATGACAGTAAATGTAAGGGTTTTTACTATTTCTAAATCAATACTATTATTTCTCTTCCATAAACAGTGAAGCTAATGATCCAGAAACTCCTGTTAATAGGATCCAAAACTGAAGGGGACATTATATTTTTCCTAATCCTTTCATGTTAGAGATGAGGAAATGGAGGCCTAGAGAAGATCAGGTAATGTGGTAAGTACATCTAGGACGAAAGTAATAGTAAGTAAAAGTAATAGAGCTCAGATTTGGTTCCAGGTTTTCAGACTTCAAATCTACTATTTTTTCACGTATCACAAAAATTGATATTGGTTCATTTGTTCAACATTTTTGTTTGTTCAAAACTGCCTCTGAGGAAGTCTAATCAATATTTATTATTTCTACTATGTACAAAACACATTAGGTGCTGAAGTGACAAAAACAAAACAATGATTGGCTCCCAAAGAGTTTATATTTTACAGGGAGAAGGAAAAATATTATATAGAGATCAGTAAACAGAAGGTGATTTGAGGAGGAGGAGAGAGATAGCAACTTGAGTAAAATCAGAAAATGGTTTAAAATGTGGCAGTAGTTTTTGTTTACTTTTTTTTAGCAGTAAGTTTTAAAAGGATATACTTGCCATCTCAATTAATAGGCATGAATTTCAGGAAAAAAGAGTATGCGAGTATTTTCATCTCTCCAAGCATTAGCACCAGAAATTTGTTTCTTCTCTCTTATCCAAAGCAATGGTGAGATGCTTTCCCTCAGTGGCCATTTTAGAGTAGCAATACATCTTCGAGGGATTTGTGAAATGTCTTTAGTGACCACTAGTCACTATCCTAACTTTTGTTATTGTAAAACTCCTTTCAAATGAATATGATAAGCATTATTTCTGTGTTAAGAATGTGAATGTTAAATTTTCTTATGAAAAGTTACTCCTTATGAAACTCCTTTCCCAATTTAAAATTCTTGCTGGGTTTGAGCTAGAATATAAGCAATGAAATATCCAGCCTTTCAATTACCAGGCCTATTGTTTTACATATAAAACAATATATAAAATAATGTTAAGATGTAACAGCAGCATACTTAAAAACTTAAAAAACACAAATTTTATTTACTGGGTAATTTCTCCTCAAATAAAACTGTGAAATAATTAAACCATTGAAAATTACCCCAGATTCCCTGTACTAGCTGAGAAGTCCCATCTCCAGGATTAGTTAGGATAAGCTACTTTCAATTGCTGATCATTGCTTTTAAATGTCATTGAGAGTGAAGGAGAAGAGATCACTAAAAGCTGAAATGGTAAAAACTAAAAGATTTAGAGCTTGAATAACAGAATAGCCATTATTTACTCCTATAAGTTATAAGGATTTTTTTTTTACTTTTTTTTTTTTTTTTTTGGTTTCTGTGTGAAGAGTTTGAGTGAAGAGTCTTGAGGCAGGAACATCAATTAGGACACTATTGCAATTATTCAAAGGATAAGTTCAAAGTTCAAAAAGAGTTGGTAATTAGAAGTATAGAGAAGTATAGAGAAGAGGCTAATTGTGAGAGATATTATGAAAATAGAAATGATAATATGTGGCAAATAATTCAACATATAAGATGGGTGAGAATGAAGAGCTGGGTCTGACAACAAGGTTAAGTGAATGAAATGAGTGATGGTGGTGCCCTTAAGAGAAATAGGAAAATTTGAAAGAAGGATGGGCCCTAGGGAAGAGATAAAGAACTTTTTTGGATATCCTGAGTTTAAGCTACCTATAAAGACATTCATTTCAAAATATCCAAGAGGCAATATGGAATTAGAGAATCATTTTTTTAGAGGTGCCGACTAAATCTACAGAGGGTGAGGAGGTCCTCAGGTGAGAGTATTTATTAAAAAGAAGAGGAAAGCACAGAAAAGGGCCTAAAGAGTTTAATGTGACTGAGATCTAGTAAAGGAGAATGAAGTGGAATAAGCCAAAAAGAAGAATAAAGAGATACAAATGTTACAAAGTCTAGATAGAGAACTCAGAAAAAAAAAGGGCAACAGTGTTAAAACACTGAAGAAAGGTTAAAAAGGATGAAATCTAAGAAAAGTCCATTAGATTGTAATTAAGATAAAATGGATAAAATATTATGATATATAGAAAACAATCCTAAATGATTAATGAATAACATTCATTGGAAGTATACAGTGCAAAGGAGTAACTATTGCTAAGGGAAGTATCAATGGACTTTAGATATAGAAGAGATTACTGGTAAGCAACACACTTTCTCCAAAACCAAACAGCATTCATCATCTATTTCAGTGGTCTCCAAATTTTCTTGGTTATGTACACCTATTAATTTTTTTTCTCAAATACCTCAATTCATGCACACACACCTACATGTATGTATGTTTGTAATTTACATGTACTGCCATACTGATAATTATGCACATTATAAAACTCACACAAAAACTAAAAGCGAAAAGGTTAAGATAAAGATGAAATAGTTGATCCTAGGAAAAATAGGGAGACACTGGACTTTATTGAGTAGGGATGTGACATGGATAGAGATATACTTTAGGAAGATTTCTTTGGTGATTGTGCAGATCTGATTAGAGAGATACTTGAATCAGGGAGACCAGTCAGGAGGCTATCATAATAGTTTAGGTGAGAAATAATAAATGTGAATTAGGGTGGTGGCTATGTGAACAGAAAAATAGAGGCAGATGTCAAAGCTATTGCTGTAATAGAAATTACAAGATTTGGCAACTAGTCAAATATATGGGGTGAGAAAAAAGAGAATACTAATATTGAGAATCTGAGGGATAGAAAGTATGGTGGGATCCTCAAGAAAAATAAGAAAGTTCAGAAAATGGATATATGTGGTGAAAAAGATAATGCTTTTTGTTTTGGACATATTGAGTGTAAATGGTTTATGGTACATATAATTAGAAATGTCAAATAAGCAATTTATGATGTGAGACTGAAGCTCAGGAAAAAGACTGAATTTTTAGATCTGAGAGTCATCTGTTTAGAAATTGTAATCAAGATCCATGATAATTTGAAGTTATTAAGTGAGAAAATATAGAAAAAAAAAGCCCAGAAGAGAAACTTTGAGTACACCTACAGTTAGAGATATGAATATACTTGATAGTCTAGCAAGAGAGTGAGAAACAATCTTACAAGTAGGAGAACAAGAAGTGAGCAATGTTGGGACAGCTCAGAGGGGAGAGAGTAGGTATCCAGAAGACAGTGATTAACAGTGTCAAAGCTGCTGAAAGATAAGTAGGAAAAAAAAATCAGACAACAATTAAGAAACTATTAGTAACTCTGAAGAAGGCAATTTCATTTGAGTGAGATATCTTGATAAGCAAGAAAGTGGAAACCTAGTAGACTAGAAGGATGATGGTTTCCTCCATAGAAATGAATAGTCTGGAAGAAATTTGGGGAGAAGATAATGTGTTGCTACTTATCTATGACTGCTTAACCTGTTTACTCACTCTTTCTCATCAAAAAACTGTGTGTGTATGTATGTTTATGTGTGTATCTGAGTGAATGTAAAGGAAGAATTACTCACTCACCACTTCCACAGATAGCAGAACTCGACCCCAGGAGTGGAGGACATAGTATTAGGTTGAAAAAATTTGCCTTCACAGATGCTAGGAGTCAGGCTAAGTTACATCCTCAGGTTATGAGAAAGGACTGAATAAGAAAGTATTAAAGGGATAGTGGTGATATAGTTCCATTGAAGATGAACCTACAATTAGCTGTGTAGAGGAATGTGGGATGTGATCCATCTCACTCCACCTTTTTTTGGGGTCAAACCATGGTTCTCCCTTTAGATACCACTATGCTAAATGCTAGGTTATTATCTATCATAATCATTAACTCTTCTAATATAATTTCTCTCTCTCTCTCTCAAATATATATATATATATTTGATATAAATTATTTACTATTCTGTTTCTAAGAAATATTTGAAATGTTATCAACACAAAAATTAAATCTTTTATTTTACTCTAATTCTTTAAGATATACATATATGTTTTTCCAAAACTTTAACAAATTCAAATTTTATTTTAGGAAAATGAAGCTGAAATTTCAGGAAATGTCAGATTAGCAGTGACTTTAGAAACTTCTAATTCCAATCTTTATCTTCCAGATGAGAAAAGTGAGGAAAATGACAATGTTAACTTAGTTTCAGACAAATCCAGTGTCTTAGTTCAATATTCTAACTACTTCACTTTGATATCATATTAGACATTTTTTATCCACCTGGTCCTCTTTACCTCACAGAGTTGTTGCTGAATTAAAGTTCAGTCCTTGTCCCTGTTCCTAAATACATTTATTTAATGCCCAAATGCCTTTTCCTCACCGAGTCTTCTTCCCTGATAGATTTCTCCCATTTGGGCACCCTGACTGCTCACAGGTCTTGGAGGAGATGGAAATCACCATTTCTATCCTTCTCACTTTCTGTCAAGGTGGACTTAAATACCTCTGGCCTTGCCAAATTTCTGACTTGCTACTTTCTTTTCTTTTCTTTTATTTGTTGTTTTCCCCAATTAGAATGCAAATCTGAAGACAGGAGCTATCTTGCCTTTTCTCTTTTTATCCCCAGCACTTTTAGTGTAGTATTGGGTGCAGAGTAAGTACTTAATAAATGTTCATAAGTTCATTTATTCAATTAATTCTATGGGGTCTGGATACCACAATTTTCTGGAAAAATGTGGACAAGTTAGAATTTGTCAAGGGAATGCTGACAAGAAAAGGATTGTGAGAGGACTCAAAACTATATCATATAATTATCAGCTGAAGAACTTGAGATCTCCAGCTTAGAGAAAGGAAGACTCCTAGGCAACAATAGGTGAAGTGTCTTCAAATATTTGAAAGGCTATCACATGGAAGAAGATTTAGACTTGTTCTGCTTAGGCTCAGGGGAACAAGGTAAGTAGAAGTTACATGTAGAGAGGTAAATTTTGTTTTAAAAAAAGAGGAAAAAAACCCTATTAGGACTATCCAGAAGAGTTTGCCTTAGCAGGCAGTGAATAAAAACCTCATTTATGCAGGTCCTTAAGTGACAGACAGATAGCCATCAGTTAGAAATGCTAAAGAGGTAGTTCCTTTTCATAGGGAAGGCAAGATGAACTTGAAGGTCTCTCCTGACTCTCAATTCTAGAAATAGTATATAGCTCATTGAACAAGCACAGCTAGGTTACATTTGGATTTCTAATAATCATGGCTCAATGTAGTAGATACTAGGCATATGCCACCCAATTCATATCCCATAAAATTGTTACAAATACTGAAGTCAAGCTCCTTTTACCTTTTTATTACCTCTTCTACATCAGTGATTTAAACACCTATCTGCTTTTTAAAAAACTGTCTTTGTTGAACAGTATATGTACATGTTCATATTTTATAGCAAAATCTAGATTTTAACATCAATTCCATGATGAAATTCATCATCCTTCCAAAAGGACACTGGCATCTGAATGGTAGAGACTTAGTCAATCTCTTTTTCTTCATATATTAACATACCCAAGAAGGATGTTTCATTATTGCACATACAATTTTTGGCAAATATTAAACCCTCAGCTAAAAGTTGGACTCGTAGGCCAAAAAATTCTCATAAAAAATTAAATTATTTATCATCTTGTAAAAACTGACATTGACTATATCTACAGGATGTAGTCATTTAGCATCTACAGGAAAACAGACATGACCATCAACATTAAATGATTTCAAGTTAACATATATTTTCAAAAATAGGAAAAATACTGGCTACTTGACAGCAAATATGTCAGAAGAAATGAAAAAGTTCTGCTAGTCATATACTTTGTGTACTCCACAAAATATAATAAGATTGTTTACATAATAAGGTATAAAAATGTTAAGTAGGTACTTGTTAGGCTGACAAATCATATGGCCACCTGATTCATAGGTAAAAGAATATTGGCTTCTGAATAATGTCTTTGATTTATTCATCTCCTTTTTTTCTTAACGTATTAGTAGACCTAAAGAGTATTTCATTATTTCCACATGGACAAAAGAAGAAATAATTGTCTTCTCTACTTGGGAAGTGACACAACAAAACAAAGAAATCATGACTTGCTTAAAATGTTAAAGGAAATATTTGCACATCTGGAAGTAATATCTTTTATTAATTTTTTCAAAAACTTTTACATAGTATAAAATGGTGAAATTAATTGGTAGACACTTAAGGGGTTTAAATAACTAGAAATATTAAAACAGACAAATATTTTCCAAGGAAGTATGTTTTCTAGTCATCTAAACTACAGAATGATCTAGAATTTTCTTCAATTGTTCCTAATATGAATTATTGGAAAAACAAATATGAACTGAACGTTGAAAAATACAGTCTTGTAAAATAATGGCCAAAAACAATTGACCACAGAGTCAAATCCCTGAAGTCTGTTGCAGTTTCCAAAAACATATGAACATAGTGCTCTTTTGCCTTCTTTCCTCCTAAATATTGTGTGCTGCTTATGCCCCTCAACATTGATCCTCTGGAAATATAAAGGAAAAACAAAAGTATTTTTTTTTTAAAAAAGGGAAAGTTTATGGAGAATAGTGGATTGATTACTCAAATGTGCCTTCCAGACATTTAATTTTTCTTATTGAATCCCCTGGTATCAAAAGTGAAGTCTTTAAAACTGAGATCCAGGAAACGATCCAGAACTTGACAACTCATGATAAATTAGAGGTTATAAAAAGTGACTCACTATGGATTATGACTTTTAAAGATAGATTCATTGCCTTCAATTTCTGAAGCTACCTTAAATCTTGACTTCTTTACTATTTGATAGTCCTTAAGGGCAAAAAGCTATTTTTTACTAGGAAGCAACAAATCCATTTCATCATTTAACACTATACTTTAAACATTCAGAAATTCCATTTTTAACCAAAAAATTCATTTGTTAAATTTCCTTGAACAACATTTATATTTAAACTTAACCCTAAAATAAATGTCCTAAAAGCTTTCAAAGAAAAATGTGCCAAAGTGAGTAATTAGAAAAGAAATATGAAAAAATTTATTTCTCAAAATTCTTGATACAAGGATCATTTGATGATTCTAACACTCTACTCCTCATTTCAAGTGGGAATTCTTTTGTCATGGGGGGGAAGGGGGTTGGTAGGAATCATATGCAAATCAATTCCAAGGAAAGCTGAATACTAAGAGTGAAATCATTTTCAAAATAAAGCACTATAGCCTGAGAATACAGAGAACCAATCTTACACTGTGAATGCTATCTCTTCAGTCTGGAATTTTATTTTTATTCAGTTGTACTTCAGCCACTTTTGACTGTTCATGATCCATCTGGAGTTAGCAAAATGATTTGCCATTTCCTTCTACAACTCATTTTACAAAGGAAGAAACTGAGGCAAACAGTGATTTGTTCAGGGTCACTCAACGAATAAGTATCTAAGGCCAAATTTGAACTGAGGAAGATAGTCTTCTTGATTTCAGGCTTGCCACTGTAAATATTCAACTAAACAAGTAATTACTGAGTAACTCTTATGTACAGAGCATAGTAGAGAAAGAGAATGGGATTTATCTTTGTCTCCAAGAGGCTTTTTTTTTTTTGAATGAATTGAACTATTATTAAAACAAGTAAAAAAAAAAAAAAGTGTGATTAAATGTCTACCTCTCTTGTTTCAGATTTCCTAACTAAAGAATTTGGTTTCAACAATTCTGCTCTAAAAAATCCAGATGAAAGAGTCAAATGCAAAATTGTTTAGTAGCTAAACATTTCAATACAAGAAATCAATTTAATTTAAAAAGAATTCCAGTGGTCAGATTTTTATTGGTTTCAAGTCCATCTTTTTGGCCCTAAGCCCTGAAGATTCAAACTATTAATTCAATACAATAATGATTCTTGTTACAAAACATTTGATAGTAGGATTTCTTAACCACCAAAAACAACAACAAAAATCACATATGTAATAATGTATTATAGGAATGTCATAATGGTTATAACAAGTTCACTGAAAGAAATGTCTAGCAGTTTCAGAGATCCACCGAGTCATCATCACATATGATAATACTATTTTTGTACATGAATGACCAATTTGGTTTAAAACTTTAAATTTTTTTAATTATATCAAAAGGATGTCCATTTTAATATCAATATCTTCTGCTATTGAATTATATAAAATTCATTCAATGCATACAAAGTATGTATTTGCAGATATTTTCAAAATCAACTTTTCAGAAATAATAAAGAAATAAATTACAGATTAAATATCTGATATGTTTAGCAGCAATGAAACATGGATAGCTTCTACAATGACATGACCTTTGCAAACTACAGTGTTAAACTGAGATGCAAGTTTCCATGGAAATCTGAAACAAATATGAATGTTCTTGTCACATCAGATTTCAAACAGAAATTTCTTTGTGAAAATTTATGACAATATACAGTGAATGCCAACCACATACCCAAGTTGTGATGGATGGCCATTTCCATCTACATCATGTTAGAAATGCAAATGTTTCTCTTGTTTTAGTAATATGCAAGGTTAGTTATGAACCTAAAATCATTACAAAATACATAGATATCACATTATTAAAGGAATGTGTCCTGATAAATACAATGCATTGCTACTTTAAGTAGGTGCAACAGTACATGTTAGTCTAATGCTGTTGTTCTGCATGTTAAGTATAAACAAAAGTGAATGTTTAATGAATAAATATATGAAGACAATATAACCTCAAACAGTACAGCATTATACATTTTAATTAACATGTCCCCATTTCCTAAGTGAATGACTATAGGTAAGTCACTTCAATTTTCTTTTTTAGTTTCATTATTTTAAAGTGGATATTACAATAATAGGCACACTAGTATTCTCACATGTTTTGAATCAAGTACGTTGAAAACTTTATAAAATTATGCAAACATGAGATCATTTTTAGAGTTATCTTACGTTAATAATCAAAATTGAAAGTAAATTTGTTACCACTTTTCATTTAATTTCTGGTATGATTTAACTTTGACAAATCACTCCTTCAGATGTTTGAAGCTACCTGTGTTTAAAGTATAATAGGGGGTTCTCTTGGAATGTCAGCAAAATATCTGTAGAAGAGTACATGACAACTTGCAACTTCAGCATCACACTTATCTTTTCATTCTCTTCAAGCACTGTTTTTTTTTTTTTAAACCTTCATAAAAGATACCTCTTGTGTAAGACCCCTTCTCCTAACCCAGCCCCCACCTCAGTGCAGGTGCTCTTTACTACAGGCAATAACTTTCTAGTCTCCCTGACTCAAGCCTTTCTCCCTCTACTAATCCATCCTCCACTCAGCTGCCAAAGTGATTTTCTAAAGAGCAGGTCTGATCATGTCATCCCCTACTCAGAAAATCTTCCTATAGTCTCCAGGATCAAATATAAAAATGCTGTGTTTGGTGTTTAAATCCCTTTTTAAACTGGTCCCTTTTCTACTTCTCCAGTCTTCTTGCTGCAAATTTCCTCCCTTCATGTAATCCAGGATCCAGCTACCCTGGCCTGCTGTTTTGTTCCTTCTTGCACATGTATTCTATCTCCTGACTCAGTACTTTCTCAACTCTTGGATTCTTTCCTGGTCTCCTTCTAGGTTCCACTCAAATCCCACCTTCTGTCATACTTTTTTTCCTAGTGATCATCTCTGATTCTTCATGCTAGTGCCTTCTTTCTGAGGTAGCCTTCCATTCACACATATATATCTTAAATGAACATAATTATTTTTAATGCTGCAGACTTAGAATGTGAGCACCTTGAAGGTAAGGACTGAGTTACTGCCTTTCATTGCACTTCTAGCACTTACATGATGCTGAACACAGAGTAAATAATTAATAAATGTTTCCTGACTGACAAAAATACCCATCTAAGACAGTTTGGGAGGCCCAAGAGAGTGGAAACATGAAGGGCTAAAGCAATGGATTTAGACATCAATCTATTATTAAGATTTAAAAATTAAAATACTATTCGACAATTTTGAAGCAGCAGATGATACGCACTACAAGGGACAAAAATATGTAAGCTCTCCTAAAGCTTCATTGAAAATCAAAATGAGGTGAAATGCTGCAAGGATTAAAAACTGTCTAATCCACTTTCAAGAATGAATACAGAAAGGTGAATAGATCAGGGCAAAAAGTGACACTCTGCAGGAAGATTTCCTAAAAATGTTTCCATGTTCTTCCATGCAGGAAGAAGAGGTACAGCATAGCAGAAAAGACAATGTGCCAAGCATCAGAAAGCTTGGGGTTTGCTCAAGTCATAAGCTCCTTGTTTCCTCATCCATATGATGGATATAAGAACATTCACACTTCCTATGCCAAAGAGTTGCTGTGAGGATTAAATGATATTTGCAAAAACATTTTATAAAGTTAGAGTGCTATGTAAATAAGAGTTTCATATGAGATATGAAGTCTATGGAGTAAAATCTCATAATAACCCAGAAGAAAGGTCTTAGCACAGAACAATTTCTTTAATAGAATTCAATTCAACAAGTTATTAAAAACCCATGCTGTACAAGGTCCTATGCTCATACTGAGGACATAAAGACAGCTTAGGATATAAACACAAAATGTGTTGCTAACAGTTAAATCCAAAATGTTGTACTTTGATTCATAGTTAGGGAACTCTTTAAGGAATGTGTGATCAGCACTTTTGTAAAACAAAGGATATTTTTACAAAGTCAAAAACTACCCATCATTTATCTTCTTTTTAAAGTTTTGAAACAAAATATGTTTTGTAATTCTGGAGTCTGGTAAAGGTAAGACTTTGGCAATTTTTTTTTAAAAGGGAAAGCCCATTTAAAATGAAAAATCCCTTTTAAAATTAAAATTTGCTAAAGAATCTACACTCTAAAATTCTAGACATTAGGAAAATAGACTGGGTAGGATGAAGTCTTCTAGATTTTAGGGTCTGTTCCTTTTTTGTTGCCATTTAGTCACTTTCAGTGATGTCTGACTCTGTGACCCCCATTTGAGGTTTTCTTGGCAAAGATACTATACTGGTTTGCCATTTGCTTCTCCAGTTCGTTTTGTAGATGAGGAAACTAAGGTAAACACAGTGAAATGACTTGCCCAAGGTCATATAGGTATTAAGTGTCTGTGGCTGGACTTAAACTCTTGGCTCAGTACTATCCACTGAGACACCTAGCCACCCTTGTTCTTACTTAACTCTGTAGTAATTGAGTAAATGCTCCCTAGCAATGTCAAGAAAAATGAGCTAACCATAAAAAGTTCTGCCTGGCACATGAATAAATTTCCTTTCTATATAACCTTTATTAATATTGAGAATTATTATCATTCTTTCTCTCTCTTTTTTAAGTTATAGTATATATTTTATTTCTTCCCAATTATATGTTAAAGCAATTTTTAAACTTTTTTTTAAAGTTTTGAGTTCCAAATTCTATCACTCCCTTCATCCCTCCCAGATATGATAAGCAATCAGATATAGGTTATGCATGTGTACCTCATGTAAAACATTTCCACATTACTCATTTTGTATAAGAAGACTTGAAAAAATAAAAAGAAAATGAATAATAGCATATTTCAATTTATATTCAAACAATATAAGTTTTTTTTTCTGGAAGCAAATAGTATGCATCATCAGTCCTTTGAGATTGTCCTGGATCATTGTATTGCAGAGAATAGCTAAGTCATTCACAGTTCTTCATTGAACAATACTGCTGTTACAGTATATAACATTTTCCTGGTTCTGTTCACTTCATAATGCATCAGTTCGTGTAAGTCTTTCCAGGTTTTTCTGAAATTATCCTGCTTGTCATTTCTGATAGCACAATAATATTCCACTACAATCATATACCATAGCTTGTTTAGCCGTTCCCCAACTAAGGGAGTTTCCCTTCGATTTCCAATTTTTAGCCACCACAAAAGAGCTGCTAAATTTTTTTTTTTTTTTTTTGGTAAAAAGGTGCTTTCCTCATTTTTAAATATCTTTGGGATATAGATCTAGCAGTGGTATTGCTGGATCAAAAGGTATATACAGCTTTATAGCCTGTTGGGCATATTTCCAAATTGTTCTCTAGAAATAATATTTTTGAAAGAATATAGCTTATATGTTTACTTAAATGACTACATTCCCCTATTTTTAGGGGTTTTATAGATGCATATTCATGGCTAACAACTTAGATTATCCCATGGATGTTCTTCAATAAGTATGGTTATAGATTCCAAAATTTTGGACTAATTCTTAGGATTTTTTTATAATATGAATGCTTTTCTTTCAGGCTTTTCTGGTCATTTATTTGAGAGAATATACTGTGACTCAGCTACTTATTTACATCCACTCACACAGTCCTACAGTTCATCTGATTGTCTCTTTCAAATAGATGTGAACTTGGATTCTGACTTTTTTTTTGAGGCTTCCTAAAACTAAAAATTACAAGGAAATCACTACAGTACCTGTTTAGCTGATCTCCAAGCTCAAATAAAATATTTTGCTATCAAACAAAATGGAGCAGGAATGGGCCTAGGAATCTTTAAATCATCATCAGCATTGGCAGTTTCTAGACTTCTCAGCCCAGAGACACCAAAGAAGACTTGGAAGGTTGGCAGGAATGGTTTATCAGTAGGGTAAGAAGGCCTTGGGGAACTAGCAAACCAGAATGGACCTGAGGAGTGGTGATTGTAACAGCTTCCAGAGGTCTCAGCAAATCAACTGAGAAGGACTTGGGCTTTAGCACATTAGATCTCACAGCTCACCCCACTGGGGGTGGGGACACTCCTCACAGTTCCAGGGCAGACAAGGGCTTGTGGTCAAGTCCCTAGAAGGAGCTCTGAAAACAGTTGCACAAAATGCCTGAAGCTGCGTACACTGTACCCTCCACCCTAGAAACAGAGTCCTACTTTAAACAAAGAATTAGAAGGCAAGTAATAGGCTAGGAAAATGAGAGAACAGAGAAAGATTCTGACCACAGAAAGTTACTATGGTGACAAGGAAGATCAAAACACACATTCAGAAGAAGATAAAGTTAAAGCTCCTACATCCTAAGCCTCCAAGAAAAACAAAATGCAGAGCTTATTAGTATAAATGAATGGGTGTTCAGGAGATATCTTAAACTAGAGATGTCTAAAACAAAATTCATTAATCCTTAATCCCCCACCCCATTTATTATTATAGAAGGCAAAACTACTCTCCAAGTCCCTTAAACTGGATTTTCTTAAAATATAGGCCTAACAGTCATTCCCCTATTCAATAAATTTTAGTGGCTTCTTATAATGTCTAGGATCAAATGTAAAATATTCTATTTGGCATTTAAAGCTCTTTATAGCCTACCCCCTTTCTTCTTTTTTAATCTAATTCCTTATTCCCCCACAGATACCTTTCAATTCAGTGACATTGACCCTCTTGAATTCTCCATGAACTCTCATTTCTGGACATTTTTTTACTGAGTGTCTCCTATGCCTGCAAGGTGAACATTCTTCTGTCTACTTATTTTCCCACTTTCCTTTAAGCCTTTACTATTATTCTGTGTTTTTTTTTTTTTTTTGGGGGGGGGGCAGTACTTTTCCAACCCGCTTCATTTTAGGGCCTCCCTTCTATTAATTATTTTTTATTCATCCAAATTCTATTCATTCACATACTTTGTTTTGTATATTTGTTTCATATGGTGCCATCTCTGAGCCACTGCCCTCCTTCCCTAGTCCCCACCCTAGGCATTCAATAGTAAGTCTTTGGGGCAAGGACTGTCTTTTGCCTCTTTTTATATCTCTAGCATTTAGAACAGTGCCTGGCATATAGTAAGTGCTTAATAAATGTTTTCTAATTGATAGGTTATTGTTAAATATTTCCATCCTACTTTTGAATTTTATTGTGGAGTACTTTGAAATAGGGAAATGCTATAATACTGATTAAGAATCTTAGTGATAGCATTTCTGGTATTACAATCAATGGTTTCCCTACATTTTAGAAATAAAAGGCCAGAAGGCCAGATCATCCAAAGAAAGAATTCTTATAAAAAGCACAATATCCTGCATTCTCATATCAGAATTCAAGAACAGTATTCTAATTCCATTACCAATTTTCCAAATTTTACTTCCTGAAAAGAAGGGATAAAGAAGACCAGAGATTTTCTGCATAATTTACACAGAGCCAGTAAAAAAATTAGAAAGTTTTGAATCAAACTATTCTTGAGAATATACTGAGTGGGAAAACTGACTCTGTGAATAAATAGGGTAAACTGGGGCAAAGAATCAGGAGCAAATCCTGGAAACTGGGTTAATCATTATTTGACCAGCTTGGCCAGTTATTCAAGGTAGACAAGGCAATTAAAACTATGACATTTCAAATTGGTTAAAGAGGACAGAAAAAGACCACAAAAATGTAAGGTCATCGAAAGTACAAAAATCTTTTTGTTTTCAAATTGTGGCATGACAGGCAAAAAATTGCTGTCATATCTTTTTTTTTTTCCTTTGAAGATGAGATAATGAGCATTATTTTTTTTTTAACCAAATGTGTATATCTGGGAACTGTTATATAATTATATATATATACTAGGAATATAACTAGGAATAGCAAACTGTTAATAATTTTTGTATAGTAGCCTTGGGACAACAATTTAGGCTAGATGTATTAGAAATATAAGACAAATAATTGAGACTACATGTAACTGGATATACTTAAAACTAGCAGAATGACTAAATCCAAAGAATGATGGGAAATGGATTAATGTCAACATAGAAAGAAGTTACTAGTGAGTGTTTCAGGGTTCTGCCTTTGGCCCAGTTTTATTCAATATGTTTATCAGTAATTGGGATGGAAATATGGATGGTATGCTTATCAAATATGTGTAGGACACAAAATCATGAGAGATAGCTAACAAGTTGAATGAGACTGAAATACAAAAAGATCTTGAAAGGCTAGCATAGGAGGTCAAATCTATTAAGATAGAACTTAATGGGAGAAGACGTAAAGTCTCAGGCTTAATTTCAAAAATCAATTGCACAAGCCTTGTTTGTAGTGGCCAGAAGCTGGAAAATGAATGGATGCCCATCAATTGGAGAATGGTTGAGTAAATTGTGGTATATAAATGTTATGGAATATTATTGTTCTGTAAGAAATGACCAACAGGACGAATACAGAGAGGATTGGCGAGACTTACATGAACTGATGCTGAGCGAAATGAGCAGAACCAGGAAATCATTATATACCTCAACAGCGATACTGTATGAGGATATATTCTGATGGAAGTGGATTTCTTCAACAAAGACAAGATCTAACTGAGTTTCAATTGATCAAGGATGGACAGAAGCAGCTACATCCAAAGAAAGAACACTAGGAAATGAATGTAAACTGCTTGCATTTTTGTTCTTCTTCCCAGGTTATTTATACCTTCTAAATCCAATTCTCCTTGAGCAACAAGAGAACTGTTCAGTTCTGCACACATATATTATATCCAAGATCCACTGCAATCTATAATCCAATTCTCCTTGAGCAACAAGAAAATTGTTCGGTTCTGCACACATATATTATATCCAAGATCCACTGCAATCTATTTAACATGTATAGGACTGCTTGCCATCTTTGGGGAGAGGGCGGAGGGAGGGAGGGGAAAAATTGGAACAGAAGTGAGTGCAAGGGATAATGTTGTAAAAAACTACCCTGGCATAGGTTCTGTCAATAAAAAGTTATTTAAAAAATAAATAAATAAAATTGAATAATAGAAAAAAAAATCAATTGCACAAATATAGCATGGAGGAGGTGATAGCTAAAAAGTTTAGTGGAAAAAAATAGGAACTTTTAAGTTTAAAATGGGTCAACAGTGTGGCATGGCATTGAAAAAGGCTAAAGAAATCTTAGGCTACATTTACAAAGGGCAATGTACAGTAAGAAATCCTGTTGCATTTGGCTCTGATCAGAAAATATCTGGAGTACTGTGTACAATTTAGGGCACCACATTTTAAGGATAATGAAAAACTGAAGTGCATCCAGAGTAGGGTGACTATGAGTAAGAGGACTAAAGAATTTGCCAAATGATGATCAGCTGAAGGAATTAGGTATGTTTAGGCTGGATTTTTTTGGGGGGGGAGGAGGGAGGGAAACAGGGGAAGAAGGAAAAGACATGATAATAACCTTCAATTTTAAAGGACTGTCATATAGAAACAAAGATTAGACTTTTTTTGGGGGGGTCTCAGGACAAAATGAAGATGCAGAACTACTTATTGGACACATTATAGAAGAGGATCCTATTTAGGAATGAATTAGTCTTGATGGACTCCTATATTCTTTCAAACTAATAACCTATGATGGATCATATAAAAATAATGCTGCCATGTGAAAAAATGAAACTATTAGAAAAATCTACAAACATCTGATCACTACTCTGTGCAAAGTTGTATAAGAATAACTTTAGTTCCAATACATAAAAAGTTAACAATGCTGGCTAATATATGCTCAGTGCCAAATAAATCAAATAAAGACAGGAGATAAAGAAATCACTTTGAGCAGGGTTAATCAGGAAAGGGAACATAGAAATGGCATCTCATTGTACCTTGAAGAATCCAATATCAATAAAATAAGTATGGACTAATTTAGGGGCAAAGGAGGTAAAATCTTTCAATTAATCAATCTACATAATCTCATATAGTTCTCTGGCCAACACATATGAAAGATGGGTAATTAATTAGGGATGCTAAAAAGAAATGCAAGAACTACATATATAAAGTTACTATATATTATTAAAATGATAAATTTTTAATTTATTAAGACTTGAATTATCTTTCAAAGCTATGAAGCAAACAAACAAACACGCTGAAGAGACAAATGAAAAATTGTGTTTCTATAGCCTCAGAGAGCCAGCATTAAATACTAATTTCTCAGAAGACAGCGTGGCAGAGCAGGATGAAGTTGGGACATTTGTTAGCTGTGTGATCTCAAGTAAGTCACTCAAGTTCTCTCAGCTTCAGTTTCCCTATCCCTGAAATGGGAATGAGAATAATAATAAGGCCTGATATAGTTCCCTCAGAGTGTTGTTGACAAGTTGAAGAGAAAGTAGATTTTTTTAAGGGAAAAAAAACAACAATTCTTGCTATATTTAGGTGTCTCAAATTAAATTTAGAGAGAGGCCATCAGTATATCAGAGTATTGTAGTTAAGGCATTTTGTTCTCACAAGAAATTTTGATAGGGGCTACTACTATTCAAACTTCTGAAGCTTTTTATTTTTAAGTACACACAAATTATGCTTATAAGAAGAACTTGAAATGACTTTATTTAATAGAAAAGTTTAGGAAATGATTACAGTAAGCCTCTCAAAGTTCATTATTAACTTAATCACTTTTTTCCCCTTTCCTCTAAAAAAAAAAATTGTCAAGGACTTTTTGCTTAACAGTTACTAATGTTTAAAACTGATTCTGAAGCCGACTCAAAACTTTCTTTTGGGATACTACTTAAAACAAAGTAAATATTGGCTTAGTTATGACACTTGTTCCAATACTTTAATAACTTATTGTTCACAGCAGTTGCTTCAGCAAGATAATACATTTGGGGGGAAAAAAAGCATTTCCTGGGAGGAAGTGAATTCTCACTGTGTGTCATAGGCTCCTGGCCAAGAGCTATTCACCATAGAAGGAATGATAGTCCTCTTCTGAGATTGCATAATAGGAATGATGCGATTCTTTTCTTCTCTCTTTTATTTAAAGTTTTCTCTTTTTTTGCTTCAATTAAAACTATTGTCTATTTGGAAGACTTTGATTTTGCTAAACTGTTTTGTTAAAACAGCTTCAAATGTTTTAGAGAAAGTTTGTTCAACATCCTGCAGACAGCAGCATCCTGTATATCTTAAGTAAGCTATGGGAATTTCCTCAGCTGTAGTAATAATACCACAAAGGCTAGAATGACAACAAAGGCACTATCGGGTTGGGTCATCAAAGCCTAGAACAACCATTAGCAAGCTACCATTTAGGGAGAATAGTAGTTTTTAAAATTAATCGAACATACTAGGCACAACTGTTCCAACAAGATTTTTAATCTCATAAATGTATTTTAGCAGATGATATTCAAATAAGTGGACCCAAGCTTCACTTAATTGTTTATTTCTTTTTAAAAAGTGGAGCTGAGAGAAAATAATGTCACTAAGATATACAAATGTTGAAGTCAAGGATGAATCTCCAGGGTAACTGAAACTGCCCTAAAAGGACACCAAGATTATTAACTATGCCAATTCATAATAAAATTTTCATTGAATTTTTTTTTTAATTGATTTCTTAAACCAATGCTTAGAGGGAGATCTTTCTATTGAGTACTACTGCCCAAAGGAGACCTGGAAAATTACCACATTGAAAGAAACAAAAGAATGTTATTTTAGTAGCTGGCATAAGGAATTTGTGGCACAGAATCTAATACGGGCTGTTATGTTATACCCTAATATTTGGGGGTTCTGAAAAGCATACCCTCTTCAAAATGAGTCAGCTTCCAACTGATAACAGCTCCCATGGAAATTGCACTTTATGGTTTATTAAACTGTTTCTCTCACAATTCTGTGAGGAAGGTAGTATAAACATTATTACCCTTGTTTTATAGATGCACAAATTGGGGCTCACAGAAATTAACTCAACTTGTTCCAGTAAGAGGAAGAGAAAATTCTAGAAACCAGGCCATTTGGCACATGATCAGTGGTTTTGTTATTGTACCATCTGACCTCTCTAAAAAGCTAGAGTAAGGCGGCACGATGGCCCAGCAGAAAGAGCATTGGCAAAGGAACTAAGAAGCCTGGATTACAATTTCGGCTCTTCTCCTCAGTGTCTGACATAGGGAAAGACACTGCCTTTTTGTGTGCCTCAGTTTGATTATCAACAAAATTAGAAGTTTGGGATTAGATCGACTTGAAAGTCATTTCCTACTAACATTTTATAATCTCTGGTTTTATGGTTTAATCTGTAACAGAAGTCTCCCTAAATGGCATTAAAAAAAAGTCTTCCTACCTTTAGTTAGTTGTCCTCTTGTTGTAATTAAACAAATGGAACCCAAGCTCTAATTGTCCTGCTTTTAAATCAGCTGTCATTTGAAGGTATGACTAAGAATACAGAATGCTAAACATCCTTTTTGAAGAGCAGCACGAATTCTTGCTTCTGTAACTCTGTAACTTAGCAGGCAGGATGGTGGGTTAAAGTTCGGCACTCAGGTTGCTTCCTCAGCACCAAATCAGAAAGCTCTAGTTAATTCCATTGATGTCAGTTTTGGTATTCAATGAAGCAAGGAAATGGATTAGAGGGCTAGAATACAAAAACAATATTAAACAGGGAGGCTAAAGCCAAGTACCAAAGCTCTTGGCTCAACTGGGTACGGCTGGCTTCACTGAAAATTACAAGGATCCCTTTAAACACATGCTCACACTCACACTTACACACACACTTGCTCTCACTCTTACTCCCCCTTTCCTGTATTCAAGCTTTGAAAAAAGGTTTTGTGTTGGGGACAGGACCTTGACCTGTGACTTCATTGATACAGGAAACTCTCCCATGAAGGAACACTCTTTACCAATGTAGGATCATTCTCTGGAACTTAAGGTGTAAGAGAGTTAGTTGTCATCCAGGATGCCATGGCAGTATATGTGAAAGACAGAACATTTACCCGGCTATCCCTGGCACTGAAGCTAATTTTCTAACCAATGCCACTGCTATCTTCAAGAGTTTCATAAATTTGCGTAGCCTTGATGGATTTTATTATATGTGAAAATGAAAAGTATGAGATAATCAGTTTTAAACGTGGTAGAACAGTGATCATATTTTTTCAAGATAACTTTGGATGTGTAAAAGAAATATATAAAGGTAGGTGCAATTAGGATTACAATAAAGAACATTTGCTGTGTGTTTTTCCACATAATTTAAATTAAGAAGATAAAATTGGAACTGATATAGTGTTGAAAAACACATGAACTGTTCCCTTTTGAGGTGATTAAAGTAATTTTTTTCCAGCTCATTAGGAATCATCTGGGTCAATGAAGAAGTAATTTACTATACAGTATCTACCTACCAGAAAAAAATGAAGGCATCTTTCCAAACTGGGAAATTAATTGTCTTCCCAGACAAATCTCCCTTGAGCAGTATGTAGTAGGTGGATACTAAGGGCTATCAAGGTTTCTTTTACTATGAGAGGCAATTCCAATAAGAGGATAGAATAGGGAGATCTTTTACCATGTTCCTATTATTGCCCTTATTCCTCTCTTGATTGTGAAGCTTGAATTGAAAAATTGCAGTTAAGAGAAAAGGTATATAAAGCCCTATTACAGTCAGAGATGCTTTGAGGGAATTACAGAAGCAATCTTATGGTGGATATATTGAGAATTTAACATTGGTAATTTGATGGTAATTTGATGGTGATCTTATGTACTATTTTCTAAAACAATTAAAAAAGACAATCCAAATAAGAACATTTTTAGGAAACCTCAGGCATCTTTATAAAATAGAAATAACCTGAAAGAATTTATAGCAGTAGTTCTTAAACTGGAGTCCACAGATGCCAAAAGGAATAGATTTCAAAGTGGGTCTGTGATTTTTAGATTGGAAAAACTACTTCTTTCTTTTCAGGAATCCCTAAGTGAAATTTGCATTTTCTTCAATTATGAATATAAAGCAATATAAAGCAAGAAATATTCTGAGAAGAAATATTCTGGTGGGGCTTCACCAGAGTGCCAAAGGGTATATGTGTATCCATAATACACAAAAATAGTTAAGAACCTTCCTTATAGACTTCATTATTCAGTCAGATTTTTTGAATACCATTATGTCAAGCACTGTAATCACCTGGTGCAAACTTGTCATTTGATAAATGAGTAACCCAAGGTTATATGGCATCAATGGCGAAAGTAAAACCTGAGAACCTTTTGTCTAACAGGTATGCTAGTGTTTCCTCTGCCATACCATGCTTCATAGTCATTTTTCTTCACATTCTTCTATGGTGAGAAGCAGGTAGTCAAAGAGAATAATTACCAATTTGCAGATAATAGAACTGAAATATAAGTAAAGTCTGACTCAGAGTTAATAAACTGGAGCTCCAGATAAAAGCTATCTTTCATTTATGTCCACTGCTTTAGCCATCAGACTCACCTTACTTTCTGAATTATAATACTACTCTTGTAAGCAGAAGCAAGTGGCACAAATTCTCTACTGCAAATGGTGATTGTACCATCATTTCCTTTCAAATGAAAATGTGCAAGGAGATAACAGTCCGTGTAGATCACAACAACTTGTCTAACTAGAACTTTTATTAAGTCAACATATAATAAAGCAATTAATGTGAATTTTAAGATCAATAACAAAATAAAATTGCAATACATAAAGAAAAGGGGCTAGTCCCTATTTAAAAAAAAAAAAAGCTTAACATGAGCTGGATTGAACCACAATAATTCAGCTGTAATACAATTTACTACTCACGTCACTAACTCTAGAGGGCATAGAGGCATAAAAAAGACAAAACAACGAATAGAATTTTGGCCTTCCCCCCCCCCCCCCCCCCACTCTTCTATCAAATACACAGCAGTAACAGGGACAAAGCATCATTATAGAAGGAATAAAGGGCTCTTTAGATGCTGCCTTTTTTTATTCAATGAACCCACTCTTACACACAAAGTTCATGCCACGATGTCTCGGAACATAGTATTGCCAGGGTATGCTAAAAATGAGTCTGATAAGTATATAACGCAAAATCCAAGTATTTTTTTTTTTTTTTTTTTTTTAGCATTAAGTGCTGGATAAATCTATAAAATATTGCACATCCTTATAGAAATGTCACTGTTTGCTTTGTTTCAATTGTTTGTGTCATCTAAAATTTTTGGTTTAAAAAAACAAACCCTATATTTAGTTACTGTCCAGTACTGAGAACTGATTGGGCATAAAATTTCTATGAAACTTTTTAATACTTGGAAAACAAAAATCTACAGGAATAGCTAAATGGCAAGGCCTACTTATTCTTCCTAACCAGAATAATTTGGCAATCCAAGAGCAGCTGATACAGAATTATACATCTATATAGATATACATGCTCTTTATCTACTGATAGTCATTGCAACAGAAAATTAATTACTTAGAGAAAAAAAAGAAATGAGATTGCTGAGCAATTTCTTAAGCTGGTTAGTGTGTGGCAATTCTGATGCAATGCTGCCCTAAAAATGAACTTTGTTATAAACAGCAAGATATCCCCAGTAAATGTGGTTAAAGCAAGGGTGGAGTACACTCTGGGGGAAATAACACACCCCTGCTAGCTTTAGCTAAACCAAGTTTTGCACGTTAGTAACACAAAGTTTTCTAGGTTTTCCTGGACTTAGCAGCCACATTTGTTTATGAATTCTCAGAGAAATGGACAAAAACATTTATATTCCCCTTATCAACCTCTTAATTTTAGAATGAGGGACAGATTTTCTCAGGTACCTATGGTAAATAAAAAACGAAAGGTAGAGAGGCAGAGCAACAGAACACTAAACAGAAGAGAGCTGTGAAAAAGGAAGTCAGACCATGCCAGCTTCTAAGTTTAGAAATAGCAGATTTTACACATCCCCAGGCATGACAAAAGTTAGGAGTGGTACTTTACCTTGGTTTGTTTTTCAGAATTTCAACATATATGGACATGGAGAAATTACTTAAAATCTTCACTGATGCTCCAGGTAATCTGGCTACATACAACAACACAGTGCTAAGAGAATACTAGTTATCAACAGGTGAAGTTTAATGAAGAATTATTATCAGTGCTTCATTTCTAACATTGTTTTGGTAGAATTGTGATTTGCACTCATTTGAGGTAAAAATGAAGAAAATTATCAGTGGAGAAAATAGTGAGTACATGTTCTTCCAAAGCAAACCACTTTTGTTTATACCAAAGGCTCTGTCTTTTTATTTCACAACCACCACCCACTTCTCCAAACAAGCGATTCAATGTTCCATAGGAATTTTAATTGTTTCCATGACTTTCTACCTGCCAACAAGACCTTAATTCTATGCAGGGAACACACAAGGAACACCTTTTAAAAACTACGATTTTTTTTAAAGGAAGTATTCAAAAATGAAGTTTTTTTTACTCCCATGCTTGTTTTTCTAAGTGCTTACTAAATAATATAATTGTCTATTATCATCACCCCCCCAATATACTCATCATTAAATTCTCAATAGTTTGCAACATACCACAAAATGAAAGTCAAATATCCACAAACAAGCCACAAAACTATTGAGACCAAAAAATAAACTTTGACAAAACAATGAAGAAATTATATAAACCACATTTCCTTCTCCACCCCTCCCCCCAATACCATAAATCATCCCAATTCATTAGGCTTCATCAGCATTTTGGGCGGCACCCCAGAAGCAGCCCTCTTTAAGGATATTTGAAGGGAGATCTAACAGACCTAGTTTTCCTTGATAATGCCAAACCTCGTCAGCAACATACTGTTCTTAGCATGTATTGAAATAAACCATATTTTGTTTCAAGCAGCATAGAAAGAACTATTAGTGTGGGAATCATAAGAAGTGGGTTCTAGTCCTGGCTAAATAATCAGTTGAGGAAATCACTCCAATTCTCTGCATTTTAATATAATCAGAGGTTGGATCAGAATATAGGTTTATAGATTTTCAGCAAGGAAGAATTTAGCAGTCATTTAATCCAAACCTCACAGATGAGAGATCCAGAGAGATGAAATGTCTTGACCGATGTCATAGGTAGCAAGAAAGCCACAATTTAATCCAACTCATTTGAGTCCAGTGATATTTCTTTAGTATTGTTTTATTTTTCTAATGGAGGAATTTTTTCCTCCACTGGCATATTAGGCAAGAAAGTTGACTTTAGTTGTGGATAGCAGCAAAGACAGAAACCTTGGAACATCAGTAAAAGGGCTAGAAGAGGGAGAAGAGGAAAATTCACCCCAAAGGATCATTTAATAGCTTTCTGGATAATTCAATCAAAAAATATTAAATACTATCTAAACTAGGTGCTAAGGATACAAAAACAAAGCAAAACTGTTCCCACCATCAAAGAGTTTACATTCCACAGAGATGGGGTAGGTGGAATATGTATCATGAAACCAGAAAAGTATATACAGAATAATTTGAGAAGGGGAGAGCATCAAATAGCCATGGGGAACAGAGAATTAGGGAAGACTTGTGTAGGCAATAACCTATGATCTGAGGTCCAAAGGAAGCTAGGGATTTTAACACATGAAGAGGCAAGGAAGTCTAAAGGCAAAGCCAGGGGAAATATGAATGCCAAATTCAGGGAAGAATAAGAAGGATAAATAGGCTGGAATTGAGAGTGTGTGGAGGGGAATGTGGTGAAATTAGCCTGAAAAGGTAGATTGAAGTCTTATTGTGAAGCGTTTTAAATGCCAACTTAAGGAGTTTCTAGTTCATTTTAGAGTCACTAGAGAGTCACAATAGGTACTTGAGGCAAGAAATAATATGAACAACTTTCCTTTTTTAGGAAAATTCACTATGTGGGGAGTGAATTAGAGTAAGGAGAGATGGGAAGTTAGGAACACAATAAAGAGTTTATTTTAATTGTCTAGAGAGAGAACTGATGAAGGACCAAACTGGAATGATGATCTTGAAGTAGAGAAGATGTTATGAAGATTGAATCTATATAAGTTTGGCTAATGATGAGTGCAAGTAAGGTAAAAGGAAGAAGTGAGGATGACACTTGAAGTTGCAAAACTGGATATCAGAAAAGTTTATGGTGCTAAAAGCAAAAATAGGGAAGTTTGGAGAAGAGGTAGGTTTAAAGGAGAAAAACAGGTTACATTTTGAACATGTTGGTCTTGACTCACCTATATGATTGTATTCAGGATACTAGAGTCTAAATCCCAGTTCTGCCTCCCACTTTGTGGATGACCTTGGACAAATCAATGAACAATATGTGGCCTCAGTTTCCTCATCTGTAAAGTAAGGGTTGGATTAGTTTATAAGGTCTTTTTTAGTTCCAATTTATGAAACTATAAGGAACTAGAGTTCAGGAGAGAATTTAGGATTGGAAACACAGATGTAGGAGCTATCTGCAAAGAGATAAGCACTGAACCCATGAAAGCTGATGAGAAGAGAGGAAAGATGGAATGGGTTGGGAGTCAAAGAAAAAAGTGTTAGAGAAAAGAAAAAAAAAAGTAGGGGAGAAAAGAAACCTAGAATAAAGCCCTGTGACACATTTAGGGTTTCACACAGATAATGATATGGCAAAAGAGAATGGGGAAAACAGAGAGTAGGAATGAGAGAAAAGTGAGCAAAGGCAAAAAAACTATAGAAAGCTTTCTATGGAAATTTGATTGTGAAAGAAAGATGGGGAAGGGAATAACGTGCCAGACACTGCATAAGTGCTTTACAATATAGTTTCATTTGATCCTGACAACAACCTTATGAGGTAGATGCTTATAAGACTTGCTATGGTCCGTAGGATCCCTAAGAATCAGACACAACTGAATTACACACAATATATACACAACAAATTAATATGAAATAAGATATAACTACATAAGAATCTAACAAACAAAATGCTTTTTTGAAGTCTAAAGGAAAGAGTATACTATTAGTGCCTGAGGAGATTAAAGGAACCTTTGAATTAAGTCTTTTTAAAAGATGGGTTGGATTTTAATAGGCAGATATTAATGGGAAGGGGGAGAGTTTCAGTTACCCAAAATGTTTCTGAGATTCTAGGATTATAGAGCTCTATATGCTTCTGATTGATTTTTTTTTAATGACTATATGGATAAATAACCAAAAGGCAGCTCATTGCCTTAAATTCACTGACCCAACAACTATTGTTGGAGTTTTTCTTCAGCAGAATCTCATTTTAGTCCTCTTGGATTTGCATTTTGCTGGAAATGCCTGTTTTCAAGTCAAACTTGACTTTCCCAGCTGCAGAGGAAATGACAAGAGAAGAAAAACATAGCCAATAGATATCAACAATTAATTCCATCCACAACTACCCAGCTGTTTGCGCATGAAAGAATCAGCCAGATTCCTTTTGGGATTTTCACCACTGAAAATTGATACTGCACATTCAGAGACACAAGCTGTTTGTAACATGTCAGGAATGTGTGTAAGATCACAAAAAGTTGAAGAGAATAAAATGAAATCCAGATCTAATTCTCCTTAGGACTTACTAACTAGTGTAATTTTATATATGAAAAAAAAATATATATATATATATATTTTTGCATATGAGTACACACACATATTAAAAAATAAAAACTCACTGAAAAATATTTCCCCTCTGATAAGAAGGAAAATCTGCCAACTAGATCAGAGTCATCATCCAGAATAGACATCTATTTATCAGCACAGAGAAGGTGTAACATTCTCAGGAATCCATATAACCAAAAAATATTGACTTCAATAAGCCCTTTTAGATTATACAATTGCTTGTGCAATAGATATTTTTAAAAGTTTCTTTATAAATGTTGCTTCTACAGAAATGTGACCCCTATATCCATATATAAAAAATAACTTCTAATTACTAGGATTTAACTTTTTTGCCCATGAATAAAAAGAAAAGCACGTTTCTCTATTAGCAGAATCATTTTTCTGACACAAGCAAGTTTCAGCCATTTTTAGGAATTTAGGTACCTTGTCTATTGTATGCTTACTCTGTGTCAAGTTCAGGACATGAAGACAAAGAAAGATGAAATAGTCTCTGACTTCTTACATTCTAACAGGCAAACCAGAACGTTAAAAGTATATATGAAATAAATGCAAAGAAAAAAACTGAGAGGGAAGAGATATTATCACCTGGGGAAAGAGGGATTTGGATGTCAAGACAAGTCATATAGAAGATGACACTGGGAAGGGATGCTAAAACAGAGGCACAAGTGGGGAGGAGTCATCCTGTATACATGGTACAAACAGTCAGTCTGACAAGTCTCAGATAATCAAGATTTCTCTACTTTTAAAACATTTTAATTCTTCAGGGAAAATAACTAATTTAACAATTCTCTGGTGCAAAGGCACACCAAAATGAAATTCTCCTAAGGGATCCAACAGAACTAGTCAGTTACCTTGAGCGTCCAATCTGTTCAGACTGATGCAGTTATGTTAAATGTTATGGTGCTACCTAAGAAATAGGGACATTCAAGTGGCACAGTGGATAGGGTAGAGTCCGGGGCTCACCATCTGTGTGACACTGAACAAGTCACTTAATCACTCTACTTCAGTTTCTTCATCAGTAAAACGGGAGATAATATCACATAACTCAAAGGGTTGTTAAGAAGATCAAATGAAATAATACTGGTAAATTGTTTTGCAAACTTTAAAGAGCTATATAAATACCAAATGACGTTAGTAGCTAATAAATATTAGACAAATTAGAATTGGCAGGGATTTCCAAGCAAACCATAAGCAATCTGACTTCCATTCATCTACAATCTTCTCTCTCACCTAATCCTCCTTATACTTTCCATTATAAAGAAATTGGGTTATTCATCATTGTCCATTTTGTCCTGATTTGGTCTTCTTATATGCATTTGCATAAACCTAACTCCTATTTGGAAGAAACTCCACTATTTTGCACACTGAATTATTTTACTTCCTACAATGTATAGGTCAGATGCCATGAAATCTTTCCTCATTTCAAAAGCTAAAAGCCATTCCTCTCCTCTATGAATCTCTCATCCTCTTTTCTGATCTCTCATATTATGTACATATTCCAATATTCCACGATCACTAATGTACATGATTTATTTCCCCTTTTCAACTTCAAGATGCTTTTTCCCCCTTTTTTTTAAATAATTGCTTTTTATTTTAAAAAATACATGCAAAAGCTAATTGGTGCAGTGGATAGAGTACCAGCCTTTAAGTCAGGAGGACCTGGGTTCAAATTTGATCTCAGACACTTAACACTTCCTAGCTGTGTGATCCTAGGCAAGTCACTTAACTCTAATTGCCTTAGCTATATACATATATGCAAAGACAGTTTTCAACATTCACCCCTGCAAAACCTTTTGTTCCAAATTTTTCTCCCTTCTTCCCCCTTTACCCCTTCCCCTAAACAGCAAGTAATCCAATATAGGTCAAACCTATGCAATTCTTTCTAAACATTTCAACATTTATCATGCTGCACAAGAAAAATCAGATCAAAAATCAGACCAATGCAATTCATTTTCCTCATCTGTAAAATGTCGGGGGTTGATCCTTTCAATTACCTTTTAGTTCCCTCCAAATCTGTATTCCTACCTAATCTTGAAGTTATCAGAGGCTAAAGAGTCAAAATATTTGGGCAGGGAATGGGACTCTGGAACATGTGCCAAAATGAAAATAAAGCAAGAGATTTGAAGAGAGGCGTTTTCCACCTTAAACAAATATCTAGTCAAGGGAACATCTAAGGGAGGAGCTGATTGTTTAGTCTTTGGTTGATAGATACACATACTTTTCTACAAGTCTGATATCATCTAGGACTTAAGTAATATCAGAGATGATCTTTGCTTGGCAAACCTTAAAATTCATTGAGATGTTCAGCTTAGTGTGAAATGCCCCAAGAGAGTTGAGCTAATCTTTAAGGCTGCCTGAGAATACAACAGCAGGACAGAGTTTGGCAGGTGGGTGGCAATGACCAGAAGCTTTTACCAAATGAAAAACCATTAAGTTCTTAGCACATTAACCAAAAAATGTTTTTATGCATATATAGTCATGAGTTTGCTAACCACTAAACTAAAATCTCCTCTGGGATTCTAAAAATTTCCTACAGCCACAGAAAAAACGATATCTGGAAGTCTGGAAGTCATGAATGTCAGTCACAGGCTCAGCCAAAAATGCCTCCAGAGAATGCCTAATCCATCTCCCTTCCCATCTTTTTTATAGATAAGAAAAGTGGAACCCAAAGAGATAAAATGGATGGCCCATAGTCAAATAACATTTAAGAGAGCTTCCCAATTCTCTGCTCTTCCCACCACCTAAAACTGCCTCTTAAAGGCAAAGAATGTGTAAATTAGTTGGAAAGAATGGCATACTTCTAGTGATCTATGAAAGTCTTCATTTTAAAAGGCCATTGGATGTCTCTTAAACTAATGCATTTCTACTAACTTCTCTTTTGCTACCCTCCCTGTCTTTTGATTTTTATTTTAAATCTTCAAATCAAAACAGGGACTGACGGTACCATGGCATGCTAAGACAGGTACAAGTGTGACAAGTGTTGAAAGACCACATCAGACTGTTCTATTTTCTTATAGTTTTCTTATCTTCAATGTGATAAAAAGTGAGGAGAACAGGATTAACCTGATACTAGAGAGACTGTAGATATCTGAATGGTAGCTATCTAGGTAGACTCAAAGAAATCAAGGACTAAAACCCTGGTATACAAACTTCAATGGAAGTGGATGGGACCAGAAAAATAGTGGAGAGGAAAGGGAGGATATCTGAGTACAATAAACAAAATAAAATATTTTGAATCTACTACACACAAGGCACTAAACCAATAACTAGGTAATCTGACCTAACACTAAGATTCAAGACTCCCCAATTAATTGGAAGAATTCTTCCTTTTGACTGACTTCCAATTCTTTTATACTTCTCTTGGCAGGAATATTGAAGGAAGAACACTAGGTTAGTAGCCAAGTATGGTCTTGGATAGAACACTGATTCTTCTGGACTTTAACTCACTTTTCTAAATATAAAAAAAGAATATCAATACTCCTGTCTTTCTCACCAGGATGATGAGATCAAAGGAAACAAAAAGAAACAAAAATGTATGAACAATATTCTCAATGTTACTATTCATATTAACAGGTAGTCCCTATTGATTTTTGAGGATATTTGAGAATTAAACTACACAACTTATCTGAAGAAAAAAAAAAATTCCAAAACTAAATTTGTGGATGAAAAGTCTGGTAAAATCTTTGGGAAAAGTGGAAAGGTTGCTTTTAAAATAGGTATAAAATAGCTCCAACATAATGTTACCTATAATAAAGAAGTTCTGGTTTAAAGAAAGGTTAGAACTGATGGAAGTGGTTGGGTGATGCAAGGGACAAAAAAGGGCAGTAATCAATGAAACAAATTATTATGGGGAAAAAAAAAATCAGAGGACTAATGAAAAGCAAATCAAAGCAGAAGAAATAAGGGTTGCTGGAAGCCTACTCCAGAAATCACTTTTAAGTGCTGAGAATTATCATTCTAGAGCTAAGAAAAAGAAGGGCCAAAAAATCCTTTAAAAATCTAGGAGAAAAAGGATATGAACAAACAATTCCCAAAAGATCTGTAAACTAGTAACAGTTATCTGAAAACATGTTTCAAATAACTAACTTAAAAAGTGCAAATCAAAACAGTGAAGAGATTGATTCACCTTACATTTAACAAACTGGCAATGATGACAAAAGATATGAATTGTTCACTCCGAGAGGTTGTAAGGAGACAAGTGTACAAAAACATTGTTGGTGGAACTATGAATTGTTCCAAGCATTCTGAACACAATCTAGAATTATGAGAAGAAAATAACTAAAATGTTACTTTGAACCAGAGTTTCATTACTAGGTATATGCCCAAGGAACTCAATGACAAAAAGAAGGGCTTTATAAGCACCAAAATATTTATAACAATCGTTTTTGTGGTAGCAAAGAATTGGAAACAAAGCAGATGCCTATTGATTGGGGTATAGCTAAAGAAAGTGCACAACATAAACATAATAAAATATTATTGTTATCTAAGAAATAACAAGCACAACAAAAACAAAGCATCATGGAAAAATCTTATATGAATTGATGCACATTGAAGCAAGGCTATGAAACAATATCCTCAATGATTTACAACAATGGAAATGGAACAAACAACACCTACTCTCAAAAATGGATATTGAATATTATGAAATTATAAAAACAAACTCAACCCCCCAAAGAGTTACAAGACAACAATTCTGCCTGCTCTTTTGCAGAGTTCAGAGTCCAGAAGTATGGAACATTGTACATGATAACATCAGATATTTAAAATATAGATTAATTTTGATGATTTTTCTCCCCTCTTCATTCTCTCCTTTTGAAAAAATTCTTTGTCATAAGGGATATTTCTCTGAGAGGAATTAAAGGGAAAATATAGGAATCTAGGAGATATAAAAAAAAATGTATAAGTAAAAATCTATTTTTTAAAAAAGGAATCCCAGGGAGTTGCTCTGAAGCAATTTGTCACCTTTCATATATGAGGCCTTTTCTGACCCTCCTTATCTCCGCACCTGAAATTTCACATACCATATATTCCTTTAGTCTCCCACAATGGAATGAAAGTTTCTGAAGTGCCCACCCTGTTTAGTTTTGAGTCTTCATTATGATAATCCCTCCCTCAAACACTAGCACACAGGCACTTCATAAATGCTTTGTGTTTACTAAGTTAGCCACATCTTGCTTATGAATACCATAATCATAACTGGTGCACTAGTGATAATACATTGATACAAATGTCAATCATCTGATTCACATGCAGATGCTTTAAATTATGGTTCCTAACCTGGAGTCCATGAATTTGTTTTAAAAAATATTTTGATAAGTATTTCATTGATTGTTTTACTTTGTAATTCTACTTATTTTTTTTTTATTTAAAAGCATTGTTCTGAGAAGTAAATTGGTTTTACTAGATTGCCAAAGGGTTCAGTGAAAAAAAAATGTTAAGAATGAAGGGATCCCGAAACTTGAAAATTTCCTTGGACTCTGCATTGATGAGGGACCCCGCCCAAGAGAAACAAGATAAAACAGCTTCATTCTGTTATCTAGATAGGGTTAGTTCAGTCCGGAGCAAAAGAATTCCAATCCTATTCAGGATTTAAATACAATCCTATTTGGCTTGTAGCCAAAACTCCTATTATAAAAGAGCCAATCTAAAATATTCTCTTTGCAGAGGTTCTAAACATGCCATGCTATGCCATGCTTGCTAAGGAGGCCTCTGCCCACTGGAATAACATTCTTTTTCAGTGCTACCTTCTCTTTACCCTCACCTATTTTCCTAACAAGACAATCCCTATAATAAACCTCTTTTTATCAATCTAGGTTTTTCAATTTGTAAATTCCCTTACAGAGAATCTTTGTGCCATCAAAGAGGGTTCCCCAAAACTCCCTATTCTTGTGCCGAATTCCAAGGGGTATAGGGGAACCAAACCTCTCCATTTGGCTCCCTGAACCCCGAACCTGACACTAGACCTTATCATTTAACACCAGAAATCCTAATCTCATTTTGGTCCCCTAAATCTAGACCTTATTATTTGGTTCTCTACGAAAGGGAACCCAAAAAAATCTCATCATATTTGTGGTTCCCTAAAAGGGAACTCCAAAAACTAGATGACCTCAATCATATTTTTGGTTCCCTGACTGAGAACCCCCAAAACTAGGCATCCTCATCAAGAGTAACTAGTTTAGGAGATGTAAAGATCTACAAATTTGATGATGTACAACTCTGCTTGTTAGGGACTATAGTCTGAAATAATCACTTTAAATTTTGGGTATGCTCTCTTATTTTTGTTTTTTGGTGAGGTTTGGTATTCTAAAGGAAGTAAACGCTAAAACTTTTGGGTTCTGGGCATAAACAAAAGTCTCTGCTTCATTAATATCTGATCAAAGATTACACTAATTGGTGATCATGTGGTAAATGATTCAATACCAGAAAGGAAGGCAAAATTCAATAAAATGTATTTAGTAGTTAAAATGACCTTTTGCCTGGAATCATTCCTCTATGATTAAAAAAAAAAAAGCTAAAATACATATATCCTTCATAATCAAAGGAGAATTAAACCTGATAGAAAATCATAAGATTCAATGACATCACATCTAGTTATCTGGCATACTCTCCTTAAAATTAATTCTAACCACATAATTACATTGATATTGATAAGCCAAAGAATACTTTGAAAGAAAATGTAGCTTTGATTAAACTTTGGCAAAATCTGTTTGAAAAAGTTAAGTTTATTAATAGTAACTCAGATAAAGACAAAGACAACATAAAGACAATCTTTTTATGAGGGACAAGTAACATAGCACTATAATCCTCAAACTTGCCCCTTTTTTACCCCCAAGGGTTAATTTCTGAGTAGAACATAATCTGCAGATTTTTAGCTAACAGCCTAGCTGTGAAGCACTCAGACAAATCCTTTTTTAAACTCTGAGAAAGTCTCATCAAAGAGATCTTCAAAGTAAGACATGCGTAGGATAGGATTACTTATCACATTTTTCAAGATTCTTATTACTCAAGGAAAAACAAACTATAGAAATCAAGAAGAATCGGGGGTGGGGGGTGGGGAGAGACATGATTTTGGAGAGAAAGTAAAAGTGAATCTTGTTCTTTTTTCAAAGAGCAATTTATTGTTAAAAATACCACATTTTGTGTTGGTCAACTTCATCTGGAGAACTAAGGAAACATAGTGGAAAAGTGGATAAAATGTTGAATCTACAACTGGAAAGACATGAATACAAACACAGCTTCAAACACTTGCTAGCTCTATGACCCTGGGACAGTTACTTAATCTTTGTCTGCCTCAATTTTCTCATCTGTAAAATGGGAATGACAATAATACCTGCCTCCCAATAATGTCTACCTTCCAAGGAGGTTGTGAGGAAAAATGAGATATTTATAAATATTTGCAAATATTTAAATACTATATGAATCCTGTCTAACTACAATATATGTTAGAAAAATTATGCTTTTCATTTCAAATAATTTGTCCAGGAAAAATGTTTCATAAAAAACAATCACTTTGAGGAAATACTGAGATTAGTTATAAATAGTACCTCTACAGGGACTTAACCAAAGAAATACAGATTTATTCTGTATAATGTCCCAATGAATATAATTTGTTTAAAAAAAAATCATTAATAGGATTTTGAGCTAGAAGAGACATAATCATCTAGTGTGACCCTTTTCTTAAATTTTTTATTCTTTTATAACTAACTGCTCCTTTAAGATCTTACTATCAAATATGTAAGTTTTCAGGGATATGTTAATGCTGATCTTCAAACATTATTTTAAGTAATTAAAGAATCAAACTAAACAAAACATAAATTGCACATCAGTTCTCAGGTGCATAATGACATAATATATTCACAACCCAGAACTCCAATCACTCAATCTAGGAGTTAGTATTTTGGCAAATGACCCAATAATTACTACTCTGCCATATATGGAACATAACAGCACTTGCAGATCTTCACTTTGTAAAGGGTAGGATGACAATGAATCACACTTCTTTTTAATAATGTTTATTCTTCAATTTTGAAATATTGACTTTTGATTATTTTTAAGATTGTTTTTCCCATTTACATTTTTACCATCCCTGAGTATGTTGTTTTCTTGACTCTTCTTGCTTCATTTTGCAGTGTGAATCTTTCCATGCTTCTTTGTATTCATTATATTTTTCATTTCAAATATAAATAGTAGTTTATTTAGCCTTTTTCAAACTGATGGGTACCTACTTTGTTTTTGATTCCTTACAATAATAAAAAGAACTGCTTTTAAATATTTTGAGGTGTACAGAAACCTTCTTATCAATAGCCTCCTATACTATAAACCTATTAGGGGAATCTCTAGATCAAAGTATATTAATGTTTTAGTCACTTTATTTTCATAAATCTAAATTGCTTTTCCTTTTATATTGATTAACAGTTCTACCAACAATGTACCAGGGAGGCACATGTAAATTTTAGCAAAAGTAAAAAACTACAATTAAAATCACCAACTCTTTATTCTGTCAATAATACTTACAGCCTAAGAATGATACTGATATTTGTGGGAAATGTCAGTACATTTTTTTTAAAGTGTCCAAAGATGCATGTGTGTGTATACACACATACATATATATAGTATCTGTAAATATATGCATGTATAAAGGCTGGCAAGTTGAATGTCTGAAAAAAAGAAGTAAGCTACATTTTCAATGATAGTTAATGTAATAGTAAATAAACTTTACTAATTTTTACACTTAAATATATGTAAATAAAATGGAAACTATTGTTAATTTTTCTGATATAAACACTACACACACACACACACACACACACACACATCTGTCTGTCTGTCTGTCTCTGAATTGCTTTGAAAAAACTGGATAACTGCAAGAAATATCTGAATTTGCCAAAGTTCCTACTAAAAAGTAGCTGGACTCAAATGAGATAAAGTATGTAAGACATTTTAAAAATCTTAAATCACTATGTAAGTGGTAATTATTATCATCACCATCATTATCGGGATAATAATAATTATATATATAAAAACATTCATATAACAACAAAAACAAGAACAATAATTGTAATGACCAATCCTGATCCAAGAAAACAGATAATGACAACGACAGTGGTTTATTTCTGGTATGAAATGTTGAATGCAATGTCAGTTTTGTTTAAATGTTTGTCTTTGTTAAAAGGAAGCTTCAAAGTGGGGGTGAAGGTGGGTAGCGAAATTACTGTAATGTTAAAAAAAATCAATTAAACTTTAAAAACAAATCAATAATGAATTGCTTTGGTACATTTAAAAAGACAAGTTTATTACATAAGGCAAGGCCTGCTTGTACTTTCCGAGTATGCATATCTAATACTTTAAACTGTGCTAGAGGGAAACAGGCTGAAAAACCTGTCTTCTAAAACTATAAATTTTGAATTTTGGATAGTTAAATTCTTCAATGAAACTTATTTCTTTGAGGAATCTCAGGGAAGCACATCAGAATACAAGTTGCTTAAGTCATAAAACAGGGAGGTGATTAAAAGACATACACACACCATACCCCTTTTCCTGAGCACCCGCATGCGTGCGCCCACACACACACACACACACACACACACACACACACACACACAGATGAGGAGCCAAGAAAGCAGAGAACAGGCAAAACTAGAAGTGATCAGAGATAAGAAAGACCAAGTAACCACAGTGGCAGTAAGAGTCACACCCACAGGAAGATAATGAGTGAATAACTTTGGTTTGGAAAAATCTTACTATCCTCTATATGAAGAAAGAAAAAAAAAGGTATTTTTACAATGGGGGTAAACTTGAGTGGAATAAGTAGCTTTTGTTTATAACCAATTTAATAAAAGTGAAATACAATAATGGTTTAAAAAAAAATCAAACCCATAATATAAATGATGTTAAAACAACAGCTGGGGGGTGGGGGAAGTTAGGGGGGTCACATAATAATTAAGGTGCCATCTAAACATATTCTCATGCTTAAGAATTTTCAGTAATTTTCAATAATTTTCTATTATATCTAGTATGAAACACTAGCTTCTCAGCTTGGCATTTAAAGCCTTTTACATAGTTTGGTTCTAAATTCCAAATAAAGCTCAGGGAAGAGTTGAAGAAGAAGATTAAGTGGTATAATTCTAGAGGGGTTAAGTTGTTTCTTTATTGTGATAATTATTATTTTAGAAGCATTTCATTTTCTAAAAGAAACATTCTTACTTTAGTTCTTTTTTAATCATCTTGTGTTTGTGTATCTCCAGGTTTATTACATATGATTTCCTTTAATACATTCTACATTTCAGTCAGATTGGAATTCACTGATTGTTTCCCTAACTCATTATGCCATCCTGGCCTTAGTACCTTCACATAGGTCATACGCCTTGTCTTTTTGTGTCCAGAAGGAATATGCCTCTGCTTCTCAGAATCCCCAACTTCCTTCTAGGTTCAACTCAAATGCTACCTGAAATCTTTCCTGAACTCTTCAAATCATTTGTATACTCACTTGTGCACTCCCCCAAAATTATGTTAATCTTTTTAGTGACAGTGTATCCTTCTAATAAATGTAAATACCTTAAAATCAGGGAATTTTATTTCTGTTTTGTATTCTTATTGCCTAGCATAGTATGGTACTCATATTTATCAGGTGCATAATAAATGCTAAGAGGATTGAACTGGAGAGATAAATTCAATTTAGTTGCAAAATACCTTATTTCAGAAATGAACAAAAACATTGGCAATTTTATTTGGGAAAAAAAATACCACAGCATTTAACAATGAAAAAAGTGTTAGATTTGGAGTCAGAGAGCTGACTAGTTTCAAATCTGGGTGCCACTGATCTGGGTGATCTGGGGCAAATTGCTTGTTTAATCTTTCCATACTTCAGTTTCCTATTCCAACATGAAACTTACAAAATAGTGAGTGTCTATTCTGTACATAGCCAGCCACTGGAGATATAAAGACCAAAAAAGCCACCATAAATAGTTTCTGCTCACAAGGTGCTCAAAATTCTACTGGAAATAATATTATATGTACAAAGTTAAGTATAATACAAAGTACAACTATTCTTCTATTAAAATATACTTTAACAAAATAGTGAGTATGTATATGTATATATGTGTATGTGTGTATAAACATAAACAATGTCTACAAAAAGTAAAGTCACTTTTGTTATTGATTCTTTTATACAGAGAAATAAGAACTTTGAGGTGAGACACCATAAATGTAAAGGTGTAGTGCTTGTTGACCAATAGATATAATTCTTTATTGTTATGGTATTCAACTGAACAAATCTAGTATTTATTAAGCACCTACAATGGGCAGAGAGCACTGTACAGGAGAACAAAAAATGAATAAAATATAGTCCCTGCCACTTAGTGGTGACATCCAATTCTCTGTTCAATAACCCCCAAACCCCCAAACCTATTAGGCACTGGGAGGGACATTTTTAGGAGAGTAGGAATAATTGCTTGGTGATAAGGGATGATAATGTTTAAGAGGTTTTTTATATTCTAGTTGAAGGTTAAAGAAGCTTAAATAGCAAAAGGAATCCCAAGATATACAGAAGGGTTGGTATTTCAGCACACAACACCACATATACCATTTATAAATGGCAAGACAGTTCTTTAACACTTACACATATATCTACATATATATCCCTTCTCCTGCTGCTAACTCAACATAAGAAATGATATAGTACTAACAAAACCAATGCAACATTTGAAGTTGCTTTTGACTTTAATAAAAAATAGAGATGGGAGAAAGTTAGGTAAGATAGATTTGCTACTTTAATTTTTCATAATAATGTAACTAGTGGTAAGAGAAAATATATTTAGAAAGTTTGAGCCAGAACCAGTCACACATACAAGTGTTTTCTTATATCTAGAGACAATTAATTTCTCTAATGTATCTCACTCCCTTCTTTCCTATTCATTGTTGACCCCTTGAAATGCGATACAATCTATATTTATTCACAAACCAATCGAGTAAGTGAACATGGACACCTCCTTTTCCTAAGGATGAATTTATAACAGGACTTCAGAACTATCATTTGGCATAAATGACATATAGGTTCTAAGAAACATTTGGTTTTATTACTATAAAGTCAAGAATTTAGAAAAATAGGGAACTTAATAGTAAACCCACAATCTTCTGTAGCTAGTTTTCAAACATAAATGCCACCTTATTCTTTGAACCACTTTTGACTTTATGAAGTCATTAGCACCTACACAAAACAGTTAGCTATAACTCTCATAAAACTGAAAAAGTTACATAATGGGAACTATTAAAAAAAAGGAACATCTCACTCAAATGTCATGTTAAACTGTTCATTTCCTGAACAAGCCAAAACAAATCCTAATACTCTGTTATAACTTTAAATATACAATGTAATACTATAATATACTATCATTAGTATGTTAACAAAAACCACTTAGTCTATGCCAAACATGTTTATAGCTACAAAATATTATGTATGTACTTTCTACTTTCTCTACTTTCCCGTTCCCAACTAGCTGCTTTATCAGTAGTGTTAAAATTTTAATACATTCCATTTGTTTGAATTAAATAGTTTCACCACTCCAAGATGGTGCTCTAGCATAGATTCCATAAAGATTCATCTAGTATTAAAAAAAAAAAAATTTAAAACAATTTTCTTGCAAAATGAAATTCTACTTTTAAGTCATTTGTAAATTTTAAGAAATTCCTAAAATTAAAGTAAAAAAAGTAAACAACGCGGAATCACTAACCTTCTGAAAACAAATGACCAAGATTTGTTTTGTCTTTTTGGTTTGTTTGGTTTTTGGGAAATTCAGTTGTCCTTCTCTGATGGGTTAAGAGATCCAAATTTTCTATTCCAGCCAGCACATCTCCATGTTGTGAAATTGTGCCTTACCATAATAGATGAAAAGTTGTTCTGGTTCTTACTGTAGTCCGAAGCTTTACATTCAAGTTATCCTCCTTTTGCCCTACCACTGTTTTATCTCATAGCCCAGGAATCTGACAGTAAATGTGATATGGAAACTTATCTGCCAGCAGAAAGCTGTTTTCATGATATGTTTTTGAAGAGCAAAAGGGGTGAGGGAAAAGGAAAGGCAAAAGGGAAGAGAGAATCCTATCCATCACCACTCCCCAGGCAATAGGAGAAGAAATTTGCTTTTTACTTTTTTTTTTTATTACTAGGAAGTGTTCATACACATAAGTTAAAAAAAAATATATTGATAGTTTTGATCTTAGTGCAATAAAATTACTAAATGATATTATTTCTATTTTGACATTTCCCACTTCAAATAAAATATTTTAAAGTACATATTTGCATTCTTAATAATAGCTAACATATCTGTAGTGCTCTTAAGATTTAAAGAGCTCATTTGACTCTCATGATGACTTTATAAAGTAACATAAGTACCATTATCTTCATTTTACAAATGAAGAAACTGACAGGTCAAACAGTTTGCCATCTTACCACAGCTAATATATATTTAAGGTAGGATTTCAATTTACCTGTCGGATATTTTCTATCTCCAAATCTAACACCTTTACAACTATATTGAGTGCTTCTCAAAATAGGATCAGAAAACTCCATTTTTAAAATTTTCTCTTCCATTTCCTTTAAATTTGATCTTGACGAAGTTAGTTCACTTGACAAATCAATCTTCTTATTTGTAAAATGAGAATTTATTGTGCTTTTATTGTGCTCACTTTACAAACTGGAAGGATCAAATAAAATATGTGAAAGCATTTCTGAATGAGCCAAAATTATAAAAATGACAATTCTATCTAAATTAATTTACTTACTTAGTGCCATACCAATCAAACTACTATTTTGCAGAGCTAGAAAAAAAGTAAAATTCTTCTGGAAAAACAGAGGGTAAAGACTATCAAGGAAATCAACCCTCCAAAATTGAAGCAAGGTAGCCAAGCCAACACCAGACTATATTTACAGAGCAGTAATGATCAAATCAATCTGGCAGTTACTGAAAAATAAAGTGGTAGATCAGTGGAACAGATTATGCATACCAAACATAGTACTAAATGGACCACAATAAGAAAGTATTTGATAAACCCAAAGATCCAAATTTTGGGAGTAAGAACTTACCATTTGAAAAAAAAAAATTCCTGGGAAAACTGGAAAGCAGTTTAACAAAAACTAGACAATGACCAACATTTCATACCATACCAAAATCATGTCAAAATAGACAAACGATTTAGACATAATGTGTGATAACATAATTAGGGGAGTAGGAAAAAAATGTACCTGTAAGATCTATGGATTCTATGAATACATACGTGAATAACCCTAACTACAAACAGAAGTTAAAGGGGATCACAGGAAGTAAAATTACTAATTTTGATTACATGAAATTAAAAAGCTTTTGTAGAAACAAAAGTAATGCAGTCAAAATTAGAAAGAAAACAGGAAATTGGAAAATTTTACAGCAAGTTTCTCTGAAAAAAAGGCTTTCACTTCTCAAATACATATGAAATTGAGTCAAATTTATAAAAATAAGAACCATTTCCCAGTTTAAATAGTCAAAGAACATGAAGAAAATATGTTACCAATAATCCAATAATGAAAAAATACTCTAAATCACTACTGATTAGAGAAATGCAAATTAAAATAACCCTGAGATACTGCCTTATACCTATCAGATTGATATGATAGAGAAAGAAAATGACAAATGTTGGAAGAGATGTGGAAAAATAGGAATACTAATGTTCTGTCGGTGGAATTGTGAACAAGTTCAACTGTTCTGGAGAACAATTTGGAACTACACTGAAAGGGCTATGTAATCGTACATACCCTTTATCCCAGCAATATCACAAAGATATCATAAAAGACCTATTTATAGAAAAAAATATAGTAGCTCTTTTTGTGGTAGTGAAGAATTTACTTATTAATATGATTTTATATGATATTAATATGATTTTTTAAAAATTATGTATCATAATGGAACCTAAATGGGAAATTATCCTATAAAGTCTAATAAACTGAGGTGGCAAAAGAAAAATTTAATCTTAATTCTTCAGTAATCAGTCAATCTGCTGAATCTAAGTCAATTGAGTTTATTTCTGCAAATGTCCATTTCTCAAATGATTATTGCACTGTATTGAGAAGATACTATCTAGAAATACAAGGGAGAGTACAACAGGAAAGAACATTTATTAGTTGGTGTAAGGTGGGACAGTGGGATAAAGCACTGAGGATGGAGTCAGGAAGATCTAAATTCAAATTTAACTCACACACTTACTAGCTGTATATTCCTGAGCAAGTCACTTAACCTCAGTTTTCTTATCTGTAAAATGAGGATAATGACACTGTTATTATAAAGATCAAATTAGACTATATTTATAAAGTGGTTAGCACAATACCTAGCACATAGTGACTTTATTAAATGTTAGTTGTTATTATTATTTGTGATGACCGCGTTAGCACCCTGGATACCTTAGAAACAGCCGTCAGGATAAGCAAAAGTCCTTAGTCTTTATTCTTGGTCTTTAGAGTTAAGATTGAATTGGATGAAAGTAGAATCTCCGGACCTTCTTTCTCCCTCGTCTACCACCAAAGTGACCCTGGTTAGTCTTACTCCACCCCCTAGTCCCTCTTACAATCCTCTGTATACACCAATCATTGAGCTAGCACAGGATAGTGGGAAGGGCAATTTTCTAAGCATATGCCCATAGAGTATTGTCCAATCGGTAGTTAGCCTCAAGTGCTCAGCTGTCCTGACCTCAGTGCATCGATTCAAGAGTTTCAGCCCTCTACAATTATTCTTATATGCCTGCTTTGTATGATGCAAAGTAATGATTCCTTTATGAGGTTGTTTTGGGGATCAAATGAGATTATATTCATATAGCCTTTAGCGTAGTGCTTGTCACTTTATGAATATTATCTAATTTAATCTTCACAACAACCCTGTGAAGTAGATGCTACTATTATCCCCATTTTGCAGTTAAAGAAACTGAGGAAGACAGAGGTGAAATGATGTGCCTAGAATCACATGGCTAGTATCTGAGGATATATTTGAACTCAGGTATTCCCAATTCCAGGCCTAGTACTCTATCCACTGTACCACCTAGCTGCCTCTAACACAATACAAGATGGAACATGCCTGACTTTACCTTTTCCCAAAATAATCTTCAGAGATATGTTTATTGAAAATAACAAAATTTGGCTCCTAATATTCTTATTTAGACTCATCAAATAAGTACTACATAGCAGTAAAGGAGAAACTATTCCCCAGGCTATCTTTATCCCTACAAATGTGAGCATGTCCTCCACTATCACCTAGTATGTCTAGAACTTCGAAAGGGAGCAATATATGGTCAAACTACAAAGACAAGCTGGAAGTAAATTGTGAAAAGCTTTTATTAACAAAACAGTTTGTCCATTGTCCTAGTCCTAGTCAGCATTACATACCACTTTCAAGTTTTAGATATCTTAATCTTTGAGCTGTATCTTGCATTTTTCTAGTCACAGCCTAGTCAGGAAACAGGCTTAAAGACATCAAATGACTTGTTTATGGTCAGACATTACTGGTGTCAGGTAGGATACAAATGAAAGATTTTCTTACTCCAAGTCCAGCAGTCTTTCTACTCTACCATGCTGACTCTCCATCACTGGAAAATTTTAATTGTAACATAATGCTAAATAAAACCTCTAATGATTTTTTCAGTCCCCTCCCATTTTAAAGAAAGTAGGCTCCTTGTGTCATTCAGTTTTTTTAAAAAAGTACACCTCCCTATATAATTATCTCTGCCTACAACCCTAAATTTAACTATTGTTCACATTAATATCTGGAAAAACATCCAGTCCTTTGCCACATACTTTACTAAATACTGTAGTAATGTTCAATGTCTTTGGAAAGTATAAAGACAATCAAGTGGATGTGTGGGAAAATAAATCATTATCATGCATAGCACAGGATACAGCTGGGACCAGTCAAGCTGATTCAGACAAAGTTACAGAATCATCCCCTTAACTGAACAGGAAGTAGTAATCTAAAAGTGATTCCTAACCTATACTTCTTTTTCTCCCACCCATGCCCATTCCACTCTAACATACACATAGCTACTTATTATAGTTTTTAATACACAAAAATTCACATTTTACCAAAAACATTAGTAGAGCAGGAAGAATTTGAGAGTAATTAGAGATTAAATTTTTGACTAAGAAGAAACAATAGGGTACAACTGATATATTGATTTCGTTCCTCTAGAAAAACAGGTTGTAGCAACAATGACAAAACCAGTTTTTGGAACACAATATAAATGAGCTTTAATATTCAATTCCTAGAGTTGGTTTCCATAGCATCAAAATATTACCAAAGTAGCACTGTGTTTTCTTCTTTTTAAAGGCATTTTGAAATCTTCACAACCTAGCAACAAATTTCTTCACCATGTTGTAGATGATTCAGAAAGTATCTTGAATCAGTCAGTTCATCTCTCTAAATCTGCCCCGACTTCTGAGTTTGCTATGAAAATTTGATGTTACTTCTGAAGCTTTTTTCTATAACTTCTCCTATTCAATCAATTACTAAATTCTGTGGATTCTCTTCCCATATCTGTTGCATTCTTCTTTTGTCTTTATTCCGGGTGCCCCGCACCTATTTGAGGCTCTTCTAACAAGTTCTACTGTCTTCATTTTCTCCCCTCCAAACCATCTTTATATTGCTGCCAAACTAATCTTCTTATGCATAGATATGGTCCAACTGGTCTTCTGCTAAAAATCTCCAATGGTACCTACTAGCTACCAAGTTAAATTCAGATTCCTTTGTCTCTCCTGAGTCCAACAATTGGGCACAACTTGACTCTCTTCAGTTCATCTCAGCATTCCTTCTATATATTATGCTCTAAACAGACTCTTCTCATCATAACCTGAACTTTCCTGATTTCATGACTTTGTTTATGCTATGATTCAAAATTTCTTCTTCTGTCTTTGATTATTGAATATCTCTCCTCTCCCCTACTGTCCAACATAAGTGCTAAATCCCTCCTCTTCCTGATTGCATAGTTGTAATAATAATCTTCCCACTAAGACTTTATACCACATTATACCAAATATCTCTAATGTACTCATCATATAAGTTATGATTAACTGTATTTGGTTCTTGCTTCTACTACAGGTCCAACAGGGCAGGGATTAATCCATCACTAAACATTCATGAAATGTTTACTATGGTATACCAGGTTCTACCCTAAATTCTGGGATACAGGAGACAAAGTAAAACAATTCTTGTCCTTAAGTTGCTTAGAACCTAATGAGGGAGACAGCATGTATTCATATGCTTACATCCATAACATATGCAAAATGAATGCAAGTTGTTCATAAAAGGGAGGACAGTAACATCTAGGAGCATCAGAGAAGCTTCATATAAAATATAGCACTTGAACTTTAAAAAAGCAGAGATGAGAAGGATGTACTTTGGCAATATGGCTAGATCTACAGAATCTGCACAATCTGCAAGAAGACTTTACTTGTAAAAAGAGGCCATGAAAAGCTTTGAATGCCAAATAGAAGAATTTATATTTGACTCCAAAGGTATCAGGGAGCTACTGAAGTTTGTTAAGTAGAGTGTGGTATGATAAGACCTGCACTTTAAGAAAATTACTTTGGTAGTTGTACAGAGGATTGAGAAGAGGAGAGGCTTGAGACAGGATGAACTAATGGAAGGCTATTGCAATAGTCTTTATGAGAGCTGCTGAGGGACTGAACTAGGGTAGTAATTCTGTGACCAAAGAGGAAGGAACTTATTTGAGAGAGACCATGAAGATAGAAATGCCAGGTAATTAATTTGATATATGAGATGAGAATGAGAAGATGAAATTGAATTCAGGAACCTAATTTGAATTTCTCACACACTGAGCAGATCATGGTATTCTGACACACAAAACTCTACAGTTTGTTTAATGTTGAATGAGGCACTGCCCATACTGGATACATATGTAACATCTCAGGTACAATCCCCCTTACCAACTTCCCCATTTTTGAGAAGTAAAAGCAGAAACTGACATCCTTCCATCCACTGTAACTCAATAGCAATAAGAAAAACCCTAGTATATATTTCTATATGAAAATATGACTTTGTAAACACTATCAAAGTACTTGTTATCTATCTTAAAATAGGAATACAAATTCCCAATATAACTCAGATAAACCAATCCCAGCCTAAACAACAGCTCTACTTACCTACTACATAAACAAGATAGATTAAAAAACAAAGGAAATTATAGTTGGTAAATTTAAATGGGTGTGTCTAGAGTAAGAGGAAGTGGTATTTTTAACCAACAGACACTAGATTTACCTTCAAATGGTAGTTAAAGCAATATCAAACTTTCCATCTTTCCTAATTCCTAGCCTTTCTTTTTTAATCAGTTTAGAGAAAGTAAGAATTTTATGCCAGTTAGTTCATATAAATATTCTTTCTCAGATACAAGTTAAAAAAAAAAAAAACAAAAGTAACAATCAGGAAACACTATTACCCTAACTGTAGGATGGTATACATTTGAACAGAAAAAAAATCAGCTCTACAGAAAAAAACAATTTGATAACATAGAGTAGAGAGAAGAGCAATATATCTTTATGTGCTTTTGCTCTCTTTCCAAGCAGCTTCCACATTTTATGAACAGCTGGGAAATTTCCTTTTCACAGGAAAAGGATGACTTCATAGTTCACACAGAAGTGGAAATGACAAAAAGAAATGCATCATCCAGAAAAAAGGTGTTTCCTGAAGAAAGGAGACATTACATTGTTTGGGGGGGTGGGGGGGGGAACCCAAAACAAACAAACAAAATAATCCTCTTAGAGGAAACAAAAAAAAAACCCTCTCTAGACTAAAACAAAGTTTTCAAGGCAAAAAATAAGCTTCTGTGGGATAGACACCAAAGCATTAAATTGTAAAAAACAAGTTTATACCATAATATACACCAAAGGAGGTACAAAAACATATATTTTCATTTAAGAATACTACTGGACTTCAATCTTCAAGCTTTACAGATTCATTTTTAACTTCAGCATTTCCCAAATGGATTAAGGATTCCAACCTCAGCATGAAACTTGTTGGGTCTTAAAAAAAACAAAAAACAAAAATAAAAAACTTTCAAATAACTAATACTTTTGTTGAGGTTAGGAACCGAATGTTGAGGTGTAGACCACATGTTGAGGTCTACATTTCGGGTACCTAAATGAAATTAGGGTTTAGTTAAGGTCTAGTGGCAGGTTTGGGGTACAGGGAGTCAAACAGAGTTCCCCTGCAACTCCCTTAGATTCGGCGCAAGGATACGGCGGTATATGAGGTCTAGAAGCGGCGCAGAATTCCCAATAAAAGCATTTATTGGCCCAGAGAGCTAGATTAATAAAAGAGGTTTATTATTGAGTTTAGAAGTAGGAGATAGATGAAGGTAGAGATAAGGAGGGCACTGGACAGAGGGTCCAGTGGACAGAGGGTCCTCACATGGCGACCATGTTTGGAATCTCTGCAAAGAGGGGTTCCCAGTGTGGTCCTTTTAAGTCGGAGACTTAGCTCCAGGGGCTTTGGGATGTAGCCCCAGAGTTGGCTCAGATCCGGATGGGGCTGGGACAGGTCCGACCTTGTATTGGAATTCAAAGGGACCAGGATTTGTGAGTCAAAGGGTAATTTACATTAGCTAGGGGGGTTGGGAATCAAAGATTGGAATCTTTCCAGCATCACTTTAATAATTTATTTTAAAAGTAAGATTTTAATTGATGTTTTTCTTTGCATCATCATCAGTTTTTCCCAGTACCACTCCTCTCCCTTTTCAAGAGCCATTCCATATAACCAAAAAAAAAAAAGAGAGAGAGAAGAAAAAAAGGGGACAAAATTGGCATAGCTAATCAATACAGTAGACAAAACTGAAATATGGGGAACATGATACCTGTGGATCTCACACTCTGCAAAGAATGTTTTCTCATATCTCTTTCTGAGTTATGTTTATTCTTTATAATTTTATAATATTCACTTGTGGTGTGATTATTGTGTGTATTGTTTTCTTGAATTTGCTTTATTCCATCAGTTAAGCAGATTTTTCCATGTTTTTCTCCATTCATCATAGTCATATTTCTTACACATTAAATTTCCATTATATTAACATATCATTATTTAAGTAGCCATAAACCAATAAATGAGCCACTACTTTCTTTCCAATTCTTTGCTATTTCATAATTTTGTTATCAGTATTTTGATGTATACCTTCCTTGGGGCATAAATCCAACTTAAAAAAAAATCTCTGGGTCAAAGGATATGGACATTTTAGCCATTTTATTTGTGTAATTACAAATGTTCCTAATGGCTTTCCAAAATAGCTATATAGATTCACAGCTCCACAATGAATATACCAAAATGCCTAGCTTCTCCCAATTATTATATATTATAATATTATATATAATTACAATACTTTGTCATCTTTGCCAATTTTTAGGTTGTGAAGTGAAATCTCAGAGTTGTTTGATTTGCATTCCTATTATTATTAGTTATTTGGAACATTCTCTCATGGGTTAACTAATAGTTTAAAAAATTTTGAGAGTTGCTTATTTTCTCTTTGAAAGCTTATTTTTTGAGGAATGTGGAACTGAGGAATTTGAGGTTCTGGTCACATATGCATGTATACCTACATGTAAGCATATATAGCTATTTCTTGATTATAAATTTTGGATAATAAACCCTTATGAGAGAAATTTGTTAAGAGATTTCTTCCTATTTAACTGTTTCTCTTCTCAATCTAGATACATTAATTTTGTCTAACCAGAAGCTTTTCAGTTTCAAGTAATTAAAGTTATTAATTTTATCCTTAGTAGTTGCCTCTATTTCCTTTCTAATTGCTGCTCTGACTATTCATAGCCATAATTATGAGATAATTTTTGATACTATTAATATTAGTATATTACCTTAAGATATAATAATATCTTTTTTTTATTATATATATATATATATATATATATATATATATATATATATATATATAATAAGATAATACCTTAAGATTAAAGATCACATATTAATTTGGAATATAGTGAGTAATTTCTGCCAGACTGCCTTCCAATATTCCCAACTGTTTTTATCAAATAAGAAGCTCTTTCTCAACTTATCTATATTTTCCAGTTCAAACAATAAGTTATTGAGTTCTACTGTTTTTGATTTTCCCTTGCTAGGATATATCATTGATCCACTTCTACTTTTTAAGCAATAACAGATGGATTTGATAATTATTACTTTAGAATATAGTTTGAAGCCTGAAAGTGCTATTACTCTTCTTCCCTTGTCTTTTCAATTCCCTCAACAATCTATTTTTCAAAAGGAAGCATGTTATTCTTATTAATTAATATTTTAATGATATTATTTTATTTAATATATTATTATATTATTTATTTATAATATTAATAATATTTTAATTAATTAATAATTAAGTTATTAAAATAATACCTTATAGAATTTGATAATTTTACGACACTTAAAGTACAAATTAATATTGGTAGTATTGTCATTTTATTTTATTAACATAGCCCAGTAATGAGCACTGAATATTCCTTCAACTATTTAAAATATTCATGTTTTAAAAGAGCATTTTGTAATTGAATCTATTTAAGTGTTTTATCATCTTATTCCTCAGATACTTTATGAATTTATAATTATTTGGAATGAGATTTCTATTACTGTCTATTGGCTTTTAAAATTATTATTACATATCAACTAAACTGATTTTTGAGGGTTTATTTTGGTCTCAAATTTTGTTAAAGCTAGTGTCTCAATTAGTACTTTGGATATTCTCTAGGATTTTCCTAGAGATTTTCCCAGTGAACCATCACATCATCAGCAAATAGGGATAATTTTTTCCCCCCAGCCTTCTTTTTACCTAAAACAGCTAAGTGATACAGGACATAGGATTCTGGACCTGAAGTGAGGAACACTAATCTTCCTGACTTCAAATCTGGCTTCAGACACTTACTTAATTAAGTAGCTATGTGACTCTGGGCAAGTTATTTAACCTTGTTTGCCTCCATTTATAAATACATAAAATGAGCTGGAGAAGGAATGGCAAACCACTCTAGTATCTTTGACAAAATCTCTAATAGGGTCACACAGTCAGACATGACTGCAATTTTCTCTTCTCTTATTACTATTCCTAGCCTTTCTAAGACTATATCAAGTAAAAATGAGGAGGACTAGGCATTTTTTTAATCTGTTGAATTTTATATGGGAAATAGAGTATCTCCATTGCATATGATACTTGCTTTTGATGTTAAATAGATATTTTTTAAAAAGTCCCTCTCTACTCATAGTTTATACAGGTTTTATCATAACTTAGTATTGAATGTTGTCAAAGGCTTTTCTCACATTTCTTGCAATAATGTAGTTTTGCATGTTTGTATTTTTAATTTGATTATTTTGATAGTTTTCCTTTCAGTGAGCCGTTCTCAAATCCCTGAAATAAATTAAATGTGATCCAGAAGAAGGATTTCTTGGGCAAATCACTATAATCTATTTGATAGGATTTTATTTAAAAATTCTGAATTGATATTCATTAATGATATTGGTCTGAAGTTCTACTTTTATGCTTTGGTTAATATAGTCCAAACACTGGTTAAGTGTTTGGACTATATTTGGCTTTCTGTTAGTCTAAGTTATATATTTTTGAGGTGTTTCAATTTTTTTTGTGTTCTCAGTTTTATTAGTATATAAGTATATATAATAGGTTCTCATTATTCATTTTTTTTAGTTCTGATTTTATTGCGATTTTATTTATTTATTTGCTATTTTGTTCAATTCATTTCCTGCCAATTAGATTGGCTAAAAGTTTATAAATGTTATTAGTCCCTTCAAAGAACCTCTTTTTTTAGTTTTATTCTTCATTTTTATATTTTTTCTACTTTAATATCTTCTTTTGTGTTCATTTTCTAATTTTTAAAATTTATAATCAGTTAGTTAATTCCCTCTTTTTTCTATTTTCTTAATGTATGTTTGTAGATATGTGATTTCTAACCTCCTTGTGAGCTTCCCAGAAATTTTAATATTTTGTTCTTTTAATGATCTGTTTTTTGATCCCCTTGTAATTTAGGATTTCATTGTTAAGTCTCCATTTCCATGTTTATCTTTTGTTTGGAATACCTGAATTAATTGCTATTTTTATTGTATTATGGTATTTATAAAGTATTTACTTACTATTTCTATCTTTTCCCTTTATTTGTAATATCTCCATCCCCAAATACATGGATAATTCTTTTAAAATTCTACATGGAATGAAAAAAAAAAATATATATATATATATATGTTTTAGTAGTCCCTTTAGAAGACGTCATGTTCTTAACTCTAATTTCACTAGCAATTTTTTCCGTTCCATATTTTTCCCTTCATCTTTCTATTAGGCTCCCAAAACTAGAAGGGGGACCCTGAAATTTGTTACTACTGTACTACTAGTGTTCCTTTATGAATTTTGGTGCCTAGGCATCTTAAACAACTGAATATAATATCGATATTGATTTGTTGTCTACCAATTCCTTTCATAATAAAGTAGCTTCCTTATTTATCTTTTTTAAAATGTTTTGAAAGTTTATTTTTTATTTGCCTGATAGCATGATTAGGCAGCTGAATGATATTGGGGTAGAGTACTAGGCTTGGAGGAAGGAAGACCTGAGTTCAAATATGTCCTCTGATACTGGCTATGTGACCCTGGTCAAGTCACTTAATCCTGTTTGCCTCAGTTTGCTCATTTATAAAATGAGCTGGAGAAGAAAATGGCAAACCTCGCCAATGTCTTCCAATAAAACTCTAAATGAAGTTATGAAGAGTCAGAGACAACTGAAATGATTGAACACATTGCATCTTCTGGTTTTTTGGATTCACTTGTTCTCATTTTTATTCTGTGTATGACTTTGTTTTTTAAATTTTTTTTTATAGCAAGAGATTGCGGGCTCTTATTTTCTTTTTCAAATTGCCTTTCTTTTTTAATTTTCCTAAGTTATTTAATATATTCACATTTAAAATTGGAGATTTATATTTTCCTCTATTTATTAAGCTAATTTTTCTCAAATGATGAAATAATTTACTCTTATACTGAATATCAAGCAACTATATCATGACATAGACACTAAGAGGAATATATTGTTTATTTACTTTACCTGGCTCTTGTTTTTTCACCCAGGACATGAATTCTTAGCTTTATTCTGGAACCCAACTTTGGATCACTGAAGACCTAAAACAAAATAGAGAAAGAATTAAAAAATCCATTTCCCAATCACCTAACAAGAGATATAGCTTCTGGGTTATGTGATTAGACAAGATGGAAGCTTAGGAATTTCTCTGATTCTCTCAACCCCTCAAAACAGGAATTATGAGCTGAAGATTAAAACAAATTAGCTGTTTCCTTGATTTAACATCCATGGAATAAAAAAAAAAAAAAAGTTGAAAAACAAACCTAAGAACTAATATCTACATTGAGCTCACTCAGTATCCTTCTATGTCACCTCATATTATCAGCAATGAGGCTGTATTAAGAGAGCCACATTAACCCTAGTCTCCTTTCCCTTTTTTGGTGCCTGATTCCAGGCTATGGACATTTACTCAGACTAGGAGAGATAGCCAGCATAATTCTGCAGTACTCTGGACCAGGGTTTCTTAATTTTTTTCCACTTGCAACTCCTTTTTGCCTGAGAATTTTACATGACCCCAGGTATATAGATATATGAAACAGGTACACAAAATCAAACATCTACTGATAATAAATCATAATTTTATAACCCCCACATTCAGTTATAGGATCCCACATTTACTTATAAGACCCCATATAGCATCACAATCACAGGGGTCCTCAAAATTTTTAAATAGGGGGCCAGTTCACTGTCCCTCAGACTGTTGGCCGGACTATAGTAAAAACAAAAACTTTGTTTTGTGGGCCTTTAAATAAAGAAACTTCATAGACCTGGGTGAGAGGGATAAACGTCCTCAGCTGCCACATCTGGCCTGCGACTGTAGTTTGAGGACCCCTGATCTATATAGTCTAAGAAAGTGGACTCTAGACTACTTAAAGTAGAGACTTTACTAAAGTAAAGTAAAGTAAGCCAGGACAATAGCAGACAGCTTTCTGTGCTGCGAAAGTTCTCTATGGGAGAGCTAAAAACAATGGGAAAGTAGCAGGATATGTGTCTGAACTGGAAACATTGTATCCTATCCCACCTCTTCCCAGATCCTCAGAGACCTAAACTACAAAAATCAACCTTCTAGAACCAAGCATGACATGTCAGAGAGTGGAGGAACAGAGGGAGCAGGATGGGACACCTCAACAGATCACAGTTTCTATGTAGCAAGGCTGTAGGTAGGGAGTAGAGGTTGGATGCACCATGTGCCACTCCACTAAGCTTGGGAGAAAATACTCAATGCAGATGGAGCCAATTCTGTTCACCCAAAAAGCACTTAATGGCAGGAATTGAGGGTGGTGTAACATGGAGTGCCTAGTATGAAAGAAGGTTAAGCTGATATTTGGCCCCTAAACAAATTAATATGTGAAAGATGCAGAAAGTGATTAGTATAGAAAAATAAGGGAAGAAAAAAAACTGAAATAATCAAGCTCAGGAAGAAGAAAATTCAAAAGATCTTGAACATTAGCACATAAGTCAACAGGGAAATCATTAACAGCAAGAAGTGTAGCTTCCAGATCTAGACAATGAATTCAAATATCTATAAATAGCAAAGGAAACAAAGGAAAATAATGAAATATTTGATGAACCTGAAGACCCTGCGGAATTTGAGAACATGGAACTAAAACATGCTGTTTCTGAGTGGTTCAAAAGAGAAATTATAATTATGAAAGGGCAATTTATGTCCTACACAGCATAAGTATAGGGTAGAATAGGAAAATGGGAATCAGAGATAATGTCTCACCAAAAAAACAAAAGGAGAGAACAATAGATCAGAAATGCAGATATACAGAATGAAGGGCAATCTAGAAGAAGAGAATAAAGCAATAACATTAAAAGAAAATAAGTTCACTATACAAGCAAAACATTTTGATCTTGAAGACAAGTTACTTAAGAGATAACCTAGGTGCCACAGGTCTCCCAGAAAAATATAACAGGACAAAATACCTTAAAACCATGGCAGGAAATGAGAGAACTGTCTAGAACTTCTTAAAATAGTAAATGAAATACTAACTGAATGTATTCACAGATCACTTTAAGGGAAAAAAAAACCTAAGGCTGCACATTCAATTCAGGGGCAGCTAGTGGTAGTGCCTCTAACTTAGGCAGTTCTAGGGTAGAGCACTGGCTAAGGACTCAAGAGAATCTGAGTTTAAATCTGGTCCTAGACCAGATATTTATTGATATTTATTATCTGTGTGATCCTGGGCAAGTCCCTTACCCTGATTACCTCGCCAAATAAATAAATAAATTCAGAAACATGTTCTGCATGTGATAAGAAGAAACACCCTCAAATACAAAGGAACGGAATTCAAATAATGTAAGACTACACTGTACCCATGGAAAACACTCAAAAATCAATGAAAACTAGAATGAGATCCAGGTGACCTACCCTAAAAATTCTGAGCTTAACTTGAAATGAAAAAGATAAGACATTCAAGTATAAAGAGGCATGTGAAATATTTTCAGAAAGAAAATTAGATCTTTAGAGAGACAAAGGGATTTTTGGCAGGTAAGGGGTCAACAAAAAGACAGTTCCAGGCTCAGCTACTTCTTCCCACAATTTTTACCAACTGGTAAAGCTATCTAGACGATATCCCAACTGATATTTTCTAGACCTATCTCAAGATTGCAAGTGGCATTTGGGATGGAGTTCAAGGAAGGGAAAAGGGAAGACTACGTAGTCTGGGAAGCATCCTACCAAACTTAAAAGGGGAAAAAGGCTGTTTCCATATTATGATAATTATTATTATAGATGGATTCAATTTTTAAAAAAAATAGATAATCATTTTAGTAGTTTTTAAGTGCTTCAGTTTTGCAAAGTTTCACATAAAATGACTTTGCTGTCCAATTATTTAGGACATCCCTGAAAGGGATATTAATTACTCAAAAAATAAAAATATTATGCTTCTAAATGCAAAGAGGTGATTAACAATCACAAAAAATAGTAAATCAGCTGAATAATACTATAGCTAAGAATGATGACTACATTTGGACATGGAGGAAAGGGAAGAGGAAGGAAACAAATAATTTCTGCTTCTGAGGATATCAGTTCTTGGGGAGCCCTGGGAGCTAAGAGCCATCAGTTTGCCAAAGGAGAAGAAAACCAGGCAAAATCAGAAAGTTAAATTTCCATGTCAACCAGTACTGCAATTAGGTCTGTGAGTGGCCTTAAGAGAATGAATAGAAAGAGTTCAAAAAAGCCTTATCTGAACTAATATAAAGTGAAATAAACAAAACCAAGAAAGAAAATAATAGCTAGCTTTTATAAAGCATCTTAAGTAATTTATATATGCGATCTCTTTTCATTCTCACAATAACCCTGAGAGGTAGATGCTATGATTATTCCCATTTTTATAGATGAAACTGAGGCACAGAGAGGTTAAATTATTTAATCAGGGTCAGACAATTAGGGATTTGAACTCATGTCTTCCTGACTCCAAATTCTTCATTCTATGCCATTTAGTAACTCAATAACTACAACAATATATAAAAAAAAAAAAAAAAGGAAAACAAGGGGCAGCTAAGTGGCACAGTGGGTAGAACACTAGCCCTGAAGTTGGGAGTACCTGAGTTCAAATCTGATCTCAGACATGTAACACTTTCTAGCTGTGTGATTTTGGACAAGTCATTTAACCCCAATTGCCTCAGCCAAAAAAAAAAAAAAAAAAAAAAAGGAAAACAAAAAAATAAAAGTAGATATAAATATAATTATATGTAAGCATAATTATATTTTAAATTAATATATAATTATATAAGTAATATATTTAAAAATAATTATATGATAAATATAATTATAGCAATTATAATGAACAATGTTGGTCCTGGAAAAGAGTTGTAAAAAAAGCATCTCATGACTAAAGGAAGGATAAAAATTATCACCAAAGATAACATGAATAAATAATTATGATCATATACAATTTAAAAGTTTTTGCACAAACTATGCCAATGAAGACAAAATTAGAAAAGAAGTAGTAAGCTCTTTTGTAGTGGCAAAGAATTAGGAATTAAGGAAGTATTTAACCATGGCTATACAAATCATAATATATGAATGTAATGAAATACTATTGTGGTATAAGAAACAACAAAAAGGATAATTTCAGAAAAATGTAGAAATTCTTGGATGATCTGATATAGAATGAAGATTTTTTTTTTTTGCAATAACATTAAGACAAACAACACTGAAAGGTTTAACTCTCTCTGATCAATGCAATGACCAGTCACAATTCCTGAGGACCAATAATGAATCACACCACTAGCTTCTTCCTGACAGAAAAGTATTGCATTCAAAATGCAGAATGAAACATACATTTTTTAGGCCTGGCCAAGGCAGAATTTGCTTTGCTTGATTGCATATGCATTACAAGAGTTGTGTTTTTCTTTTTCTTTTTCAATGAAGGGAACAAGAGGGAAAAAGAGAAAATAAATGCCTATTAATGAAAAAAAATTTTTTAAGAGGAAAGACATTTTCTTTTAATATAAGCAGGAGATTATACATGAAGCATTGAACATACTGTCAGTATGTTTATACAATCAGCCCCCAGTGATTTTACATTGTTTCATTCTTTCCTTTTTTATTCTTTGTAATAGGGGACTACTTTTGGGATATTCCGAAATGAAAATAATATAAAACTAAAATGTATCTATAAAAATTTTTAAAGAAAATACTTATACTAATAGCAATGTTTTTAAAAAAAATCAAATTTTTGTTAATGATATTTCTATGCATAAATTTTTTTCATAAAATGCTATTCTGCTTTGCTGTTACTTGCTGATTGTTTAATTGCTTCATAAATAAACACTTTACTGAACATAGGGGATATTTCTTGCTGCATTTGTTTTGTAAGTGGCTTTTTAATTTAAAAAAAAAATTGATTCATAAAACTGAAGAGGGTTGATTCTGTGGCCAGATTTTCCAGTTAGTATTTAAAGGTGATCTTAGAAGATACATTTGAGGGCTATTATTTACTATATTTATGTTTATAAAGTTCCTTATAACAATTTCTCCCACCATCTATAGTCCAATGGGAATTCTTTAGGCATGATAAAGGTTGCTTTTTCCTCTCTTTTATTTCTATAATGTTTGGATATTTGAATCATGGGGTCATCTTTACCATCAGAGATACAGACCTTAAAGGAATCACTCATCATTTCTCACTGCTTACTAATTGAATATTGCTATTGGTATAATGATTATTATATCTTTTTTACTCAAACCAATCCATTTCATATAACATTACTTCAAAGGTTTTAAGTGACTCCTACTTATATCAAGAAAGAATTAAGGGATACTTGAGTTAATCAAAATCCTGTCCAGTTCTAGTATTCTGAACAGGGTTAAGAGAACCCCAGAGAAATACTCTGAGAAACAAACCAGATCTTGGGCAATTATTGTTGAAAGAATAATGAGAAAGGATAAAATTGTCACAGAACATAGCTTATCATCTTGGGTTATAACTGAATAAGAAAACTGGGGAAGAAAATATATAAGATCGGTCATGGAGATCAAGTAATGCTCCGAGTCATTTTTCTCTCTCTTATAAACAAAGACATTAAAGGAGTTTGCCAATAAAGGAACCCTTGAGGAAATAATTGGAAATTGTTAATACGGATCATTTCCTTATACTTTGGCCCACAGGAATGCAAACAACTTTCTAACAAAGATACAGGTCTGGAAAGAACCAAAAATAACTTAATTAAAATTCCATCCTCTCTATGGTTGTAGCTACCATCCAAACATTCCCTGTGGTGCTTGGGAATCTATGAAAAGAAGACTGGCAGGGGGAGGAGGAACTGGTAAGGATCTTTGAGTATAGCGAGATTGCCCCTCTCTTCATTGGGCTGGAATTTTTGCCATTGTCTCAAACGATCCTTTCCTTAATACGTCCAAACCAGATTAATCTTAAGAATTCCATTAATATACTATTTTGAAGATGTACTTTTATTAAAGTATATATTTTGTAATTTCAAGTGTAACAAATACTTAAAAATTTTTTTAATTGGTTCCATACAACCAGGACTATTTCAGTAGAGTTGATATGAATGGGAAAACTAATAAAGTTGTTTAATGTCAAGTCTGCTAAAATAATATTGACTTAATTAGGAATTACAAATAACTGAAGCAAACCTGTTATAAAATTTCCCAAAGAACACTGCACCAATAATGAGAAGACTACTTCAGTTCTTGAGTTCAGTCTTTGCCACTCACAAGCTTTGAATTATTAGGGAAATCACTTCACTTAAGCCTCAGTTTACAGATTCAGAATTCAAATACATTAAAAAACACATAGTAAGCATTTACAATTCACTATATTCTTTCCAGGTGAGGGAAATACAAAGGCAAAAAATTCTCCTTTAATATCTTAATTGAGAAATTGCATGTCCAAAAATAAGGCAACATAAAATATTAAGTAATTTCAAGAGGCAGGGGATAAACAACACTAAAAAGAGACATCAGAAAAGGCCTCATTATACTTCAACTGATCATTGAAGGGAGCTAGGTAATTCAACAGAATTAAGGAGGAAGAAACATGAAGATAGAAGATGAAATGCCATGTAAAGGGAAGAATGGGCCAATTTGGCATAAACAGCATATATGAGGGGGAAAGGTGTGAAATCAGCACAGTAAGATAGATTTAAATACTAAAAAAAGCAAGTTTGTAGTTTTTTTTTTTTTTTTTAGAAGTAATTAGATGCCACTAAAGGTTCTTGAACAAAAGAATGCCATAATCTTATTTGATACTTTAGAAAGCTCAATTTGGCAGCTTGTGTGGAGGATAATTTGGAAAAAGGAAACTAGAAGCAAAGAGATCAATAAGATTTCAGCACAAAACTCAGAGAGCATGTGTTATGGGCCAGAACCCTGAACTTGAAACAAAGGATTCTTACAAGGTACTATGTCAGTGGAATTGATAGAGACAATAGTTATCTAATTTAGCATGGTGCTTAACAGTTCTCTAGTTCAGTACATGAACTTAGTAGTTCTTACTTTAGTTCTACAAGATTCACACCTTTGATAGCCATATAAGCTCAGACAAACTCAGCCAGAATCAGAACGAGAGAAGACAGAGAAGTAGTGGCAGGCTCTCCTCCTTCGCTTCTCCACTGAAACCAAGATCCGGAAGGCCTCTAGACAACTAGCCGAGCCCAAAGTGAAGGACATAGGACTTTGAAGGAAACAATAAAGGATTTGGACTTTAACACCTGGCTGCATTTGTAGTGATTACTGAACTGAAATGAAGGCTGCCTTCAGAGACCCCAAGAAAACCCAACAAGAGAACATTACCTTTTAGAGAGAATATTACAGTCATGGTCACCTTTTATTAGACCAAGAATTCTTTCTACAAAATCCCAAACAGGTGGTCATCTAGAATTCATTAAAGGAATTTCTAGTAAGGAGGAACCCACTACTTTCCAAGGCATTTTCCCCACTTTCCGACAATTTCAATTATTAGGAAAGTTTTTTTTTTTCCCTTTATATCAAAGCCTAAATTTGCCTCGGATACAACTTATTTCTATTGGTCTTGATTTTGCCTTCTACACATTAGCACAACTTTAATCCATTTCCCACATATAAATCCTTCAAATATTTGAAAATCATTTTTCTCACTTCTAAGTCTCTTCTTCTTTAGGATGAATATGCATTCCTAAGTCCTTCAATTAGTACTGACAAGATATGGTCTTCAGCCCTTTTAATATCCATATTACTCTCTTCTGGATAAAGGACTTTTGTACTTGCTAATGAATACAGTATTCCAGATGTGATCTGACTAAGAAGGAATGATCACCTCCTATGTTCTAAATTCTATGCCTCTCAAAGCAGCATAAGATCCTACTAATTTTCTTTTGCTGTTATATCATCCAGTTAATTGATATGGAAACTAGCGGTGAACCAAAACTCCCCAAATCTTTTTCACATAAACAGTTATTTCCTGATTCCTTTCCCTTCTCTTTCTTCAGCTCTTTGATCAGTGATCATCTTTAACCCCTCTTATTAGAACCTTAGCAATATACACATATTTACCTTTAAATTTATTTGCTGTGTGGCTTTTAAAAAAATCAAGTGGCATTTCTAAGGAGACTTTGCTAATCTTTTGTTTCCTTAAAAAATTTTAGGGGGAAAAAGTTCTAAGACATTTGACCTTAAAAGTTGTGTTTTAAAATTTTCAATTATAGAAACTATTCTTGACATAATGAAATAGGACATGGTCCTTTTTGTTTTGAGTCTACATCTACAAAAAATATAAAACATAATAGAACAAAAAAAGGGGAGAAAAGCATTTGTAAAAGGAGCAAAGTATTCCAAGTTTCAGAAACAATATGCAATTAGATTAGAAATTAGACAGGCCTTGCAAAAAACACAAATGTTTCCCAGATCACACCAAGATCAAACAAAAACAAACTATTTCTTTCCTTCCTCTCTTGGTAAGGAATTAATTAAATCAATCTTCTTTATCACTGAACCAGGATAAATCATGATTGACCCCAGATAAGCAATTTTCCTAAAATGTTATAGAACAATTTTAGATTAGGGTAAAGTCAAATTGCTTTCCTATTACTGAAAAATATCTCTTGTGGTAACTAAATAATGGAATCTATTCACATAACATCTATTTGTATCTCATCCAAAAGATTAGAATTGGCTTCAAAATTTAAGCCAACAATTCCAATAGACTTGTGATGGAGAGAGCCCTCTATATCCAGAAAGAGGACAGTGGGAATGTGATTCACAACATAGTATTTTCACTTTTTTTGTTGTTGTTTGCCTGCTTTTTTTTTCTTTCTATTTTTTTTTTCCTTTTTGATCTGCTTTTCCTTGTGCCACATGATAAATATGGAAAAAAAGTAAAATTGCTCACATTTAACATATATTGGATTACTTGTTGCCTGGGGGAGGAATAAGGGGAAAAGAGGAAGAAAAATTTGGAACACAAAGTATTGTGAGGGTAAATGTTGAAAACTATCTTTGCACATATGCTGAAAATTAAAAGGCTATTTTTTTTTAAAGTTTAAGCCAATTTGTTTATTCAAGTACAAAAGAAAATTGTCAATTTCTTATTAATGACAATGAATCAATCAATTTTAGCTACATATATAATATGCTATAATATTAATGTATTATATTATTATAAAGCACTTATTAAGTACCTATTATCTGCTATACACTGTGCTAGACATAAAACAAAAAGTCAACAGTACCTATTCTTAAGAACTCTATCGGGGAAAAAAGTCAAATATGTGCACATATGAAATGAAGGTGGGGGGAAAATTCTCTTGATCCATATCTGTTACACATATAAATATGTAAAAATAAATACAAATTATAATTTTAGGGGGAGGCAACTGGAAGCTTGAAGGATCAGAAAGTACTTTATGTAGAAGGTGAACATACTAGAACTGTATGCACATTTAATAAAATTAATTATGTAGAAGGTGATATCTGGACTAGCTCTCTAGAATTAAATACTTAAATACCCTTAAATACCTCAGTATGATTACATCATTACAGCACACTAAGTATGTGTGAACTAGAGAATCATCATCTCATCAATCACACTGAGTTAACACTTTGTGCTGTAAGTATTTTTGCTTCAAGTACACTTTTCTCAGAGTTCCACAATATCTGTGGTCCTCTACAACATATGTAGGCATTTTTGATATATGACCAGAATGGCTGAAAAGCAATCCTATACAAAGGATCTTGGGGTTTAACAATAAAAATAGGAGTGAACAAAAACATGAACAAAAGAAAAATATTTTGTCATATAGAATGATGATGGAATAACAACATGGAATTTAGATGGGTTAGGGGGGGTAGTGAAATTAAAGAATTGCATTTAAGGGCTCAGAGGACTGGAAATAGAGACATTTCATCTTTGACCATCCTCCTCTCCTGCCTACTTTACTCTTCCTTTAAGACCAAGGCTGGTCCCGAGATCCTCCAGAGAGCTAGCCCAGATATTACATCATCTGACCAAAATATAGCCTTTTATAAAATTCCTTATGATACCATGCTTAAGAAGTTGTCCTCCTTAGTACAACTTGAAGCTCCAATATACCTCTGACATATTCTTCTTAATCTTCTGACCTGCCCTGTAGAACTTACAATTCAGAAAATTCATTTAAAATAAGGACTACTGTACATAAACACTTGGTTAATTTTGTTAAATGTGCATACAGTTCTAGTATGTTGAGTTAGATTCCATGAAAACTACTGCCTTTAAAAATAAATCATTATTTAAAATCATACTGCAAGTAATATAGCAAAGAAGTCCACCTTTTCCAATGAATAAAGCTAATGAATTTAAAAACTGAAAAGATTAGAGGAGCAGATGATTTGAAGCTAAAGTAATTAGAAATCACTTTGTCTAACCCCCCCTAATTTCATAACAGAGAAATTTAAACCTAGCAAGAGTCACTGATTTACCTAAGATCACAAAAGAATCTTTGGTTTAGATTTTTGATTCATAACACAATCTAGATTTTCTTATTAATTAGTTGTATAACCTTGGATAAAGTTAGTACTTCTATCCAGGTCTCTAATGGGTCTTGGTCACTGAATCATATTGCTGAAGCCAATGTATACAAAAGCACTTCTTGGCTGCCTTCTACTAAATCTATGGAAGAATTTTTAAAAAATGATCTGATGATTTATTAAAGTTTTCCTCTGATATTCACATTGATCAGATATATGTTGATATATGGTTGTAGAGTTGTTTAGACACATTAAAAGGGCATCATCATAGAATAATGGAATTTCAGAATTGAATATAACTCCTAGTGGTCATTTGGTTTAGGACTTCTTAAACTTCTCCCATTAACATCTCCTTTTTGCTCAAGAAATTCTTACATTATGGTGGCTACATAGGTAAATAAAATATATATACAAATTGAACATTTACTGATAAGTCATAATTTCATGACCCCACACATTCAGTTACATAATCTGATATAGAATCATGATCCACAGTTTAAGAAGCTTTAATATAGTTCAAATCATACTGAAAAAGAAATCCTTGGATGTCAAATCTAACAAGTGCTCCATCAAATTTCTCTTGAATTCTCCAAAAGGGGAGAAAGTCAGTACCTCTTGAGGCAGACTATTCTATTGACAGATAAAAATTAAGGAAACATGGAAGAAAGGATGGAAGGAGAGAGGGAAACAAACATTTACTAATTATTTATTATGTGCCAGGTTCTGTGGTAAGAGCTTTACAAATATCTGATTTGATTCTCATAACAACCCTGTCTCATAACAACCCTGCAAGGTGGGTAGTATTCCCATTTTATTGTTGAGGAAATCGAGGAAAACAGAGATTGAATGACTTCCCCAGGGTCATATAGCTAATGTTAGGAGGCCATGTGTTATGAGTCTGCCTGACTGTGGACCTCTATCCACTGTGTCTACTTAGCTACATAGGAAGAGTTGGGTTAAAGACCCGATTCTAACACATACTAATTGTATGACTACGGACAATTCAATTAATCTTTTAATAATTGTCCAATTTAGTACTGTCCAAGACAGTCAGTTGCAAAAAGGTGCTGGAAGGCTATTGGTACCCTTAAGTACAACAAGGAAGTAAGAGGGAAGTTCAAAAGAAGGGAAGGTTTGGGGAAAAGATAATAAGTTGTTTTGGACATGAGGGATTTGAGATATGTATAAGCATCCAGGTCAAGATGTCTAAGAGATAATTGGAGATGCCTGACTGTAGATCAGGAGACAGAAGAAAATATACAGATCTAGAAATCATCTGCACAAAGATGTTAATTTAACTTATACAAATGATAAGATCGCCTTAGTGACTTATCTGGGGCTCTTAATCTGAGATCAATGAACTGAAAAAAAAAAAAGTTCTAATATGTATATTTCTATGAAATGGTTTCCTTAGTAATCTTATGTACTTTATTTCATTCATATAAAAGATTATTCTGAAAGGGAGTTCATGGGCCTCGTCAGACTGCCAAAAGAGTCCATGACATAAAAAAAAGGCCAAGAACCTATCAAAAGGCAAAAATAAAAGTGGGCTCCAGACAGAGGGTTGGAAACACCAACATAGGTAGGTAGGTATGGCATGAATGAATGACATGGTATGAATGAAGAACGAGCAAAAGAGACAGAGAAGTAGTAACCAAACAGGTAGGAGAACCGTCAAGAAAAAGTACTATCAGGAAAACTCAAAGAGAAAAGTATGCACAACAGGGTGAACAAAAGCATCAAATGCGGCAAAGATGTCAATAAGCATAAAGTCTGAGAAAAAAATTAGACTTTTCAATTAATAGATCATTATTAACTTTGGAGTAGGTAGTAACATTTGAATGCATGCTTAAGTTAGAAGCAAGAAAACAAAGAATTTAGAAGAAAGTGAGAGAGAGAGGCATGGAAATTAAATGGTTTTCTTAAGAAATTCCAGCCATAAAGGGAAGGAAAGATAGAAGATAGTATCTAGTGGATAGTCTAAGATCAAGGGACAGTTTTTTTTAAGAGGATAGGACCTCAGGGAAGGAACCAGTAGATAAAGGGAGAAGATGAAAGAGAGTAAGGATGATAATGAATAAAAAAAGTTTTGTGAGGGATATAGATCAAGGGTATCTGTTAAGTGATTGGCCTTAGTAAGCATAAAGATCATGTTCATCTGAGATCAGAATGAAAGAGAAAATAATGAGCTAAGATATATGAATTACATGAGATGAAGAGGGGAAACGAGAGCACTTGGTGAACTGACTCAATTTTTTCCTCAGTGAAATGTGAGGTGAGGTCCTCTGTTGAGAGTGTAGGGCCACAAAGTATCATGGGATGCTTGAAGAGAGATGAGAATATTTGAAACAGTTGCTATGGAGAGTAGGATAAGAAATCAATTAAGGAAGTATAAAAGGATTACTTTGCTGTAGTGAAGACACAGTTGAGATCATGTAACATTCATTCGTAGTGGGCTCAGTCAATAAGATTTTCTGATTTCCTCTCACTCCATTCAGCAGCATCCCTATTTTCTTCCAGTTCATGCCATATTTTGTATTCGTATATATTGTATGCATCTTGTTACCTTCCCTTGTTAAGGGGCAGATCAGTTCTCTGAGAGCCTTCACAGCTGTGGATCATAACATCTGAAGGAGTTGCAAAGCAGCCTTTGCTGACACAGGTGTTGCAGAGTGGGAATGAAATAAACTGAAGGTAGAGGGAAAAGGAAAGAGGGCAAAGAACAGCAACTGCCTCTCAGTCTCCTTGTATCATCCTCTCACACGAGGAGATCCCTTCTGCAGGTCTGGGTTGGATTTCCAGCACCTACTGTCAAGTGACTCCTGTATGCCAACATTCCCTACTATCACTTTTGGTACAAACCATTTTAAAATCTAACATCATTAGTGAGTTTCCTAATTCATATATTCCGACCTCTTTAGACAACTCCATTTTTATCTTTATGGCAATTACTGCTTTGGTTGCTTTTGCAATTTCTTGTTTGAAAGCTTCAGAACATCCTCCCTGGTCTGACTTCTTCTGTAGAAGAAATCATACTATCCACTTTTCCTTGAACTCTCTAAAATTTGCTCTCCTAGAACAAGCTATTGCAATCCATCTCTGAATATCATGTTCAACCATTTTTCATTTAACTATTTTTCCTCAAACTATGTAAAGTAAAAAGTTTAAGGTATCAGACTGAGTAAAAAAAAAAAAAAGTCTATTACTGAAAGTTTTTTTTTTTGATCAATCATCCAGATGGTAATCTACATTTGAGAAATTCATGAATTAAATATGCAACTATTCAATTAATTTTGCTAGGATAGATGAAAACAGATGAATCTATAATTTATCCTTCCAATTTACAGTAATGTTTGGCAAAAGAAAAAAGTGTCATATTTTACAGTTTGAATACATTCATTAGTTGTTTGTGTTTTACACATTATATTCATTTTACAGTTGAGGAAATTGAAGTCCAGAGACAATCTCAATTTGGGTCATATTTAGGAAGATAAGATCCAGGACTAGAACTGAATGAAGCATTTTCACTCCTAGTACAGTGGCTTCTCACTATATAAATGTCTTTCAACAAAACTCAAATGAGTCTTGCCTAATTATAAAGTTTATGGCCATTTATACATGCCTAGCTATATTCCTATCAGAAGGAAACTTAGTTCAAGAAATAGACTAATTGTTCAGTGGAATAGGTTGGTTCACAGGACAAAATAGTCAATAACTATAGCAATCTTTGACAAACCCAAAGACCCCAGCCTTTGGGATAAGAATTCATTATTTGACAAAAATTGCTGGGAAAATTGGAAATCAGTATGACAGAAACTAGGCACTGACCCATACTTAACATCGTACACAAAGAGAAGATCAAAATGGGTTTATGATCTAGGCATAAAGAATGAGATTATAAATAAATTAGAAGAACATAAAATTGTTTACCTCTCAGACCTGTTGAGGAGGAAGGAATTTGTGACCAAAGAATAACTAGAGGTCATTATTGATCATAAAATAGAAAATTTCCATTATATTAAATTAAAAAGCCTTTGTACAAATAAAACTAATGCAGACAGGATTAGAAGGGAAGCAATAAACTGGGAAAACATTTTTACAGCTAAAGATTCTGATAAAGGCCTCACCTCTAAAATATACAGAGATTTGACTCTAAGAAATCAAGCCATTTTCCAAGTGATAAATGGTCAAAGGATATGAACAGACAATTTTCAGATGAAGAAACTGAAACTATTTCTAGTCATATGAAAATGTGTTCCAAATCATTGTTGATCAGAGAAATGCAAATTAAGACAACTCTGAGATACCACTACACACCTGTCAGATTGGCTAAGATGACAGGAAAAGATAATGACGAATATTGGAGAGGATGTGAGAAAACTGGGACACTGATGCATTGTTGGTGGAGTTGTTGAATGGATCCGACCACTCTGGAGAGCAATTTGGAACTATGCCCAAAAAGTTATCAAACTGTGCATACCCTTTGACCCAGCAGTGCTACTACTGGGCTTATATCCCAAAGAGATATTAAAGAAAGGAAAGGGACCTGTATGTACAAATGTTTGTGGCAGCCCTGTTTGTAGTGGCTAGAAACTGGAAAATGAATGGATGCCCTTCAATTGGAGAATGGTTGGGTAAATTGTGGTATATGAATGTTATGGAATATTATTGTTCTATAAGAAATGATCAGCAGGATGAATACAGAGAGACTTGGAGAGACATACATGAACTAATGCTAAAGGAAATGAGATCATTATACATTTCAACAACAATACTACATGATGATCAATTCTGACGGACATGGCCCTCTTCAACAATGACAGGATCCAAATCAGTTCCAATCGATCTGTAATGAACAGAACCAGCTATATCCAGAGAAAGAACACTGGGAAATGAGTATGGACCACAACATAACATTTCCATTCTTTCTGTTATTGTTTGCTTACATTTTTGTTTTTTTCTTCTCAGGTTATTTTTACCTTTTTTCTAAATTTGATCTTTCCTGTGCAACAAGATAAACTGTATAAATATGTATACATATATTGTATTTAACACATACTTTAACATATCTAACATGTATGGGACTACCTGCCATCTGGGGCGGGGGTGGGGAGAAGAAGGGGAAAAGTTGGAACAGAAGTTTTTGCAAGAGACAATGTTGAAAAATTACTCATGCATGTTTTGTATATAAAAAGCTATTAAAAAAAAGAAGAAACAGCTCTAAGGGAATTAAATTGCTCAATGGATAGAGAAATGTGTCTGGAATCAGGAAGAGATGCGTTCAAATCCAGTCTCAAACACTTAATTGTTCAATAAATGCCTTTTGATTGTTACAAGACTATGTGTTGGTTCTGGGCCAAGAGACTGAAAAGTTGGATTCTCTCTAATTCTGATCCTGTCATCCATTACCTGGGAAGCTTTTTGGAAGTTACTTCAATTTAAAAGGCTTATTAAATTCATTAAGGCTCTATTTCAAAAACAAAATAGCCCTTCTTCTCTGAATTTGCATTTTACTGGGGGAAGAAGGAGCAGAATATGGCCACAAATAAAGATAGTACAAGAAAATTTGAGAAGGGAAAGAATAGCGAGAAGTGAAAAGAGCAGGTAAGGTTTTTACAGAAAAAGGATCACTTGAGTTTAGCCTTTAGAAAAAAGATACATATTTAGATAGCTGGAAATGAAGGAAGGCATTCCAGCCATCGGCCACAATTAAAATGAATGCAGAGACCTAGAAATAGATGGATTAAGTGTAGAGATTATTGAGTCCTAGTTGTACATTCATGCGAAAACACACTCTCTGCCTGAAAGAGAGTGGTATGAAATAAGGCTGAAAGACAGAACTCGGACTGAGGAGGGATTTCAATAGCTTTTTAAGGAATGCATATTTTATTGTGTAGGTATGGAGAGTCCTGGCAATTTTGGAACAGAAGCATGAAATGAACAGACCCATGCCTTATGCGGACTACTTTGACAATTATATAGAAGGTATATTGGAAGGGGGGAAAGTTAATTAAGCAGGAAGATTAATTAGGAGTCCATACAGTAGTCTAAGTAAGAAATGATGAAGGCCTGAAGGAAGATATCAGTGTTATAAAAGAAGGAGATGGAGGATGAAGGAAAGGGAAATGTCAGGATTGACTGGGTGGCTAGAAGGATAGTAGTAGTATTCTGAGAAATAGGGAAATATGGATGGGTAATGAACATGAAGGTAATCCTTTTTTTTTTTTTTTTTTTCTGTTTGGAGAGAAGATTACAAATGTAGGGCTAGAAGGAATTCCAGAAGCCAACCAATCCACCTCATTACAACATAGGATACATGAGACCCAGGAGCTTTTTTGCCCAAGGTGAATAAAGTAGTAAGTAATTCTCAAATACAGTATTGGAATCCTGGTCCTCTGTCTCCAAAGTCAGTACTCAGTCCACTCTGACAACTGTCTCCTACTGCTAACCACATATTCCAATTTATTGTATTTGTTATTTGTCTAAAACAAAGTCTGTAGGACATCACTCTAACGGGAACCTCAGAGTTCACTGAATTTAATTCCTTTGCTTTATAGATGAGGAAACTGAAGCCTTGAGAAGTTAAATGATTTCCTCAGTTCAGAAAGTGTTTTTTTAATAGTATTTTATTTTTTTCAATTACATGTAAAGCAATTTTTAATATTAATTTTTTATAAAATTTTGAGGTCCAAATTTTCTCCCTCACTCTTTCCCCTCCTGTCTTCTTAAGATTATAAGCAATTTGATTATATATATATATACACACATACACACACACATACACACACACATACACAATCAAATAAAACACATTTCCATATTAGTCATGTTGTGAAAGAAAACAGAACAAAAGGAAAAAAAAAACATGGGGAAAAAAAAATAAAGTAAAAAGCACACACTCCGATCTGCATTCAGAGTCCATCAATTCTTTCTCTGAGAAAGAATTTTCCGTCACAAGTCTTTTGGAATTGTCTCAGATCATTACATTGCTGAGAAGAGCCAAGTTAATACACAATCTAGTTGAGAAAAGATTTGAAACTGGAATGTTGAAGTGATATTCAGCAGGCAGTCACTGACAAAAAACTATAGAGATTATGGCTGAATTTATAGATCTGGCAATCATATACATAGAATGCTGGAATGCATAGGAGTTAATGAGATACCCAAGAGAGCTCTCTCTTAACTTATGGACACCGAGATACTTTCTCAAGTTGGTCTTTAAGAACAGACAAGATATTAAAACATCCAAGATTATAAACTGCAAACACAGTAGTAATCAGTATTTTATTTATTTACAAATAGATAGGATGGATATGAAGGATTGTGTTTTTGACAAGAAATCTAACGCTCTAGATTAGTGGTTTCAAACACAGATAGGAATGGATGGATCCCTGTGGACCACATATTGACTTATCTGAGGTTAGGTCTATCTGGAGTTTTGTGGCAGCAGCCTACAAATTTGAGACCTTTTGTACCAGAGCATTATGTCACTAAAACTAAGGAATTATAATTTTAATATTTTAAGTGTCATTATTATAGAAGCATATAGAATATTAGAGCTTTAAAAATGATGTAGTTAAAATTCCTTGTTTGACAAATGAAAGTGATATCCAAAGAAATTTATTTCCCAAGATTAGTTAGGGATTCTATACATTCTAATACTTCTTTGGATATGATTTTTCCTAATTATTATATGTGCTCTTCTCTTGGTTCTGTTTATTTCATTCATCCTGAATTCATGTTGTTGTTTAGTCATTTTTTAGTCCTGCTCAAGTCTTCATGATCTCATTTGGAGTTTTCTTGATAAAAAATACTGGAGTGGTTTGTCATTTCCTTTTCCAAATCTTTTTACACATAAGGAAAACTGAGGCAAATGGGTAAGTGACTTTCCTAGGATCACACAGTTAATAAGCATCTGGGGCAATATTTGAACTTAGGATGACGAGTCTTCCTTAACTCGAGCAAGGAATTCTATCCACTATGCCACCTAACTGCCTCTATTGAGTTCATCACACAGCTTCTATTTCATAATAAAGTCCTCATATTCATTATTTCTTACTACTGTACACAAAAATGATATTCCATGACATTCTTATACCACTAGTTTATTTATTTATTTATTTAGCCATTCCCAAGCCAAAGGGCACTAACTTTATTTCCAATTCTTTGCTTTCAAAAAATGTGCATCACACATTTTTTGTATATACACAGTGGATCTTTTTTTTCTGCCTTTGATTTCCTTAGGATACAAACCTAGGATTGAGATTACTAAATCAAAGGAATTCCAAAGTGATATCCAGAATAGGTGGATGAATTCATAGTTCTACTGGTATTTTATTAATAATGTCTGCATTGTCGGAGTCCTTCAATATTAACTGTTCTCATTTTTGTTATCTTTCTCGATGTGATTATGGTAAGGTCAAAATTCAGAGTCAATTATTTATCTTGGATTTCTTTTAATAATGAGATTGAATTATATGGCCTCTAGTATTTCTTCTGCTTTAGATCTATGATCACATGAGCCTCCTAATAATGCTTAGGATCATATTTTCATGAGATCATTTATAGTCTGTCATTCTTCTTCTGACAATTATTCCTATTCAATTATCTATGGCTTGGTATTTTGTTGAGGAAAAATTGTGACAGTTTTCCCTTTTTTTGTATCAGCTTTTCACTATTTTTCTTTTTTAAAGTTTTATTTTTTTAAAAACAGTATAAGGTGATGATCAATTCTGATGGATGTGACTCTTTTCAAATGCAAAGTGATCATCAGGCCAGTTTCAATGATCTTGTGAAGAAGAGAGCCATCTGCACCCAGACTATAGAGACTGAGTGTGGATCACAACATAGTATTTTCTCTTTTATTGTTGCATACTTTCATTTTGTTTTCTTTCTCATTTTTTTCCTTTTTGATCTGATTTTTCTCATGTAGCATGATAATTGTGGAAATATGTATAGAAGAATTGCACATGTTTAACATATATTAGATTACTTGCCATCTAGGGGAAGGGTTAGGGAGAAGGGAGGAAAAAAATTTGGAACACAAGATTTTGCAAGGGTGAATGTTGAAAATTATCTATGCATATGTTTTGAAAATAAAAAGCTTTGATAAAAATAATATAAAGTAAATTTACATAAGAAAGAAGTGTTCATTATTTTCATAGGGTTTGGTGTTTTATATTTTTCTTATGCTATCTTCATGCTGCTTTTTTAGAAAATTAATTTGTTCTGCTCCTTTTATACTTAAAATACTCATTTATAGGAGTTTTGAACTGTTTTTGTGTCATAAACCCCTTGAAAGGGAAATCTACACACTGCTCTGAAGAATGTTTTTATATGCATAATATAAAATACACAGGATTATCAGGAAAACCAATTATATTAAAACAGAGTTAACAAAATATGAAAAAAGCAAGTTCGTGGATCTCAGATTGAGAACTCCTAATTTATAGGATCAGAGAATTTCTTCATGAACTCTTTTCTAATAAAAAAGATCATTTTTTTGCTTAAGAATCAAATATGAACATATTAGGTTAACTGGCAGTTAAATAAAAAAAACAATGGGAAAATAATAGCATTTCAATTAGGCTAATTAAATAAGTTGGGGGGGGGGGCACTTAAGTAGGTAAACTTTTAAATCTGACTACCTAGACAGTGGAGAATGATGACTTATATTGTCCTTCTACTATTACAATTGTAATTGTAGATGATCTTTTAAAAAAAGAAAAGAAAACTAAGAGACAGGCAAAGCAAGAATTGTATCCTCATCTCTAACTCTGGGCTTCAAAACCCAGCTAAAATTCTACCTTCTATAAAAAGCCTTTCTCAATCTGGCTTAATGCTGGTTCCCTGTTAATTATCTCCATTTCCCCCCATGTATATCTTGTCTGTACATAGTTATTTGCATAGTCTTTCCCATTACCAAGAGTAGGGAACCCTTTTTCTGCCACGGATCCTATGAATATTTATAATATCATTCCTGAACCATACAAAATTATCAAATTAGAGAATTCAAACAGTGTGGGAGGTTGTTGTACCCAGCTTTCAGCTCATTATTACCTGTGGTTGCCTTATCAAATGATTTTGCCAGCCATCTATGGCCAGCAAGTTAGATGTTCCCCACCTCTGTATTACACAATACATTCTTTAAGAATAAGGACTGTTTTTTTTACTTTCTTTATATCCTTAAGATGAGGACAGTGACAGTCCTTAGCATATGCTTCAGAAGTACTGGTAGACTTTATCTATGTTTATAGATTAGAAAACTGAGGCTCAAATAATGTTACTACTTACCTAATGCCATTTGGTTAGTAAATATTAGAGAAAAGACTTAAACTAGAATCTTTTAACTCAAAGTCCAATGGGGATAGGGGAGTGAGGAAGACTATTCAGCTATCATCAAATGAGATAATATTTGTAAAAGATGCTTACCACATGCTTGCATTTTAAAATATTTCAATCACCTAACATTTGTGTTCCCTAATATGCAACAATGATTTTTAAAATTGTTTTAGCTTTCTATAATTGAGTTAAAGGGGAAAGTGAATATACATATAGAAAGAGAGTGTGCACACATGCGTGCATGTATCAGAGCCAAATGTGGCTCCTGATCATCACCAGGGTGGAAAACTGAAAGTTATGTTTATGTGACACACAAAGCTTACTAAATATAGACAAACTGCTAAATATGAGCCAGGGGATAAATTAAGCTATTTTTCTAACCAACCATTGTGATCCAGGTTGGGGACTTTATATATTTAAAGATCGGATTTATATTTCAAAAGTCCAATCTTTAAATATATAAAGTTTCCATTTCTATAAACCAGCAAACTCAATTATGAGGTATTTTTTAAAAATCTCCTTTGTTTTGAAGGGCATCTAAATATTGGCTTTGATTAATTATTTGCCATATTAATGAAAATAGTATGTCTAATGCTAAATAGTTTTTTAACAAGAACTTTAAACCTTAAATAAAACATTTTGGGTTTGTTTTATTTTGTGGAGCAATTCATAACAAAACTAAATCTCCTCCAAATAATTGCTTTTGTTTAAAATAATAGTTTCATAGTGTCACCAACACATAGGCAGCCTGAGATGATTGTGTAGTGTCCACACATTAAGAATTATGAACCTTAGAAGTATAAGTATATATAAATATAAGTAGTGTGATGAAATGGGGTCCTATACCCAAGCCCTTCCACTTGACGATTTAAGTTTCCTTCTTTGGGCCACCAAAGGATGGGAAAGAAGCCGATCAAGAAGAAGTTTTTTCTTACCAAAGATCATACCCTTGAATCCCTCTGGCTTTGGCAGTGTTTTCCAGAGGTTAAAAGAAAGCAGGAGGATTTTTAGTATCAGATAAAATTTTAGAGATTATTTAGTCCAACCTTTTAATACCTTACTTTACAATGGAGATGGAGGATCAGGCCTGGCATTAGGAAGAGCCGAGTTCAAATTCAGCCTCAGACACTTACTGTGTTTATATCCCTGTTTCTCTTAGTTTCATCTCTAAAGACAGCTGGAAAAGGAAATGGCAAACCATTGTAGTATCTTTGCCAAGAAAACCCCAAATGGGATCATAAAGAATAGTACATGAGTGGCTAGAAGCTGGAAAATGAATGGATGCCCATCAATTGGAGAATGGTTGAGTAAATTGTGGTATATGAATGTTATGGAATATTATTGTTCTGTAAGAAACGACCAGCAGGATGAATATGGAAAGGCTTGGAGAGACTTACATGAACTGATGCCGAGTGAAATGAGCAGAACCAGAAGATCATTATATACCTCAATTACGATACTGTTTGAGGATGTATTCTGATGGAAGTGGATTTCTTTGACAAAGAGAAGATCTAACTTAGTTTCAATTGATCAATGATGGACAGAAGCAGCTACACCCAAAGAAAGAACACTAGGAAATGAATGTAAACTGCTTGCATTTTTGTTCTTCTAAATCTAATTCTCCTGAGCAACAAGAGAACTGTTTGGTTCTGCACACATATATTGTATCTAAAATCTACTGTAACCTATTTAACATGTATAGGACTGCTTGCCATCTGGGGGAGGGGGTGGAGGGAGGGAGGAGAAAAAAATTGGAACATAAGTGAGTGCAAGGGATAATGTTGTAAAAATTACCCTGCCATGGGTTCTGTCAATAAAAACTTATTAAAAAAAAAAAAAAAAGAATAGTACATGACTAAAATAAACAACTACAACAAAACACTGGGTGGTTAGATCAAGAGAATCCCAGATGTTGAGGAGTAGGATGAAAGAGCTTTTATTTTTTAATTAATGTCTGAGTGTGTTTATATTAAAGATACGAAACATTACAAGGTATCCAAGACAGTTGCCAATATTGATTTTTATTGTAGATGGTGTAGAGAAACCATAAACTTGCTTTAACTATAATCAATCTTATAGTCATATCTCATTACCATGCAATGCAATGATGATTATGTGCATCATTAAATAATCTGTCAGATTAATTCTGTATATTTTAATTTATTACAGCAGCAGTTTTGTATATTCAGTCATACTTTGTTCAATACTATAAAAAGGAAGGTAAACATTGGCTCTGCCTCTGTCACTTATCCACGTGACTTTGGGTTATTTTTATTTCTCAGATTTGAGACCTAAAGCCAAAAGCTTATTACAATAGATTCTGCTTTAAGTCTATTATTGTTTTTTGCAATTATTAGTTTTTTCCTAAACAAGTTATTCTTAAACTTGTGATTAATTTTGGAAAGTAATACCAATAGCTTTTCAATGTATTTTGTGGATACTTTTTTCCAATGTATGTCATAATGACGTGTCATTTCTATATATGTCATAAAGAAACGTCAGAAAGATACACTGTTAAAACATTCCTACTTCATAGATCAGAACTTAATCTAACTTTAGGAGGTGAAATTTTAGGAGTGATTCCATGAATATTTCCCAGCTTGTATTTTATAGACGTGTCATACTACTAAATCAATTATTTGATTCCAGACCAGGGAGGAAATACTTAGTGAGAAATATTACTGCTTCTTGCCTAATGGAATTAGGGTATGTAAAATCTTTGCCAGCACTAAAAGGTGGTCAGTGTGCTTGTTCATCTGAATCGGGAAGCTGGTGGTACAATGGTTAAAGTGCTAGGCTTGGAGTCAGGGAGATTTGAGTTCAGATCCAGTCTGAGACACTTATTGGTGATATGACTGTGGACAAATCACTTAGCCTTTGTTTGTTTTGCTTTCTACAATTGAAAAAAAAAAAAGCCCTTGATTTACAGGATAGTTGTGAGACTCAAGATATCTGTAAAAGCACTTGGTACACTCGGTACTAGCAAACACTATACATATGCATTTATTGCCTTTGCTTTCTTCCCTTCTCCTAGTCAACATAAGGACTGTAATTTCTCACACTGTATTTGTATTTCTAAGTAATTGACTTTTGCAGTTCTAATTTTTTAGTAGCCACAAATAATTAAATTGTTATTTGCCAAGTACTCATTCCTCATCTGAGATATAAAGCAGATAGTGTAAACAGGGCTTTAGACCAAATACAAATACAAGGAAACAATGCTTACTTAAAAGGAGTTTACCTTCTAATGGTTGGCAGTAGGGCGGGGTAGGGATATATAAAATATTAAGCAAAAATTTAAAATGAATAAATACTCATGTAAACAAAGCAATTAAATATATGGTAGATAAAGAGTACTATTATTTGGTAGAAGCAGGAAAGTCTTCATGCCTTAAGATGGTGCTTGAATTGCATCTTTAAACAAAGAGAGGGCCTCTCTGAGGTGAAGTAAAATAGGAATAAAAACCAGTCACATGGGATGGCTAGCACAAAGGCAAAGAGAGTAAAGATAAGAATATGGGGTGTGAGGAACAAAGAGAAGGTCAATTGGACTAGACCAAAAAGTACAAAAGAGAGAGTAACTTTCAAGAACAGAAAGATGGGGAAAAGCCAGGCTTCTTAAAGCTTGGGCTTTAAGAGTTGATCAAAAGAGTTCATATTTTATGCTAGAGGCAATAAGGAGACATGGGAGTTGAAAAACTAGGAGTCCCAGGGTCAGATCATGTTTAAGGAAAATGATGTTGACAGTACTGTATAATATGGAATAGAATGGGGAGATTTAGGGTAGGCTGTTGCTTTAATCTACATGAAAGGTTGCTAGTCCCTGAACTAGGATAGTGGTTGTTTAAATGAAGAAAAAGGGTCAGAGTCAAGAGATATTATGAAGGTAAAACTAGCAAAATTTGGCAACTGATTAGATATGTGAAACAAAGGACTGTGGGGAAAGGAAGCTAATTCTTTAATTATAAACCTGGAAGGATAATGGTTTCTTTGACAGAAATAGAGATGTTTGGAAAAGTAGAAGATTGAGGACTAGATTTGGATATATTGAGTCTAAGATATCTTCAGGAAATAGTGTGTTGCGTATGAGGAATATCAAGTAAACTAATACAGCTGAACCACAGAGTACACAGAATACATTACTTTATATGAAGACTGATGTGCTAGGCAAGGATGGATTATGAAAAACCTTAATAGAGTAGTTGACATTTGATGCTAGAAAGTTTACTGAATGGAGATGGAAGAGGATTGACATATTTTGACCTATATTTTAGAAAAATCATATAGTTGAATTGGAATGAGAAGAAACTTGAGGCAGGACGCCAAAGGGGAGTTTGCCATAATAGCCCAAGTAAGAGGTAATCCAAGATCTAAACTATAGAGGTAACTAAGAGAGTAAAGCAAAGTACATGAGAGATGTTGTAGAAATAGGAATGACAAGATTTAGCAAATATTGACATGTGTTGGGTGAATGAGAAAAGAATTCAGCAGATACTGATCCTGAAATTGAGAAGCTGGGTGATTAGAAGAACAGTGATGCTATGGATAATCACAGTGAATTTCAGAACAGGGAAGGATTTTCTGTTTTGGATATGATTGATTTGAGATGTATTACAGGATATTCAGTCTTAAATGTCCAATAGGCAGTTGATGCCTAGTCCATCTAGGAACCATCTGCATGCAGTTAATCTAATCCCTGGTAGCTATGAGGTCACCAAGAGAAAGAGTATAAAAAGAAAAGGAGAAGCATGAGAGAAAAATGTCATGAAAACTCAGGGAGGAGAAAGTAGTCAATGATGTCAAATGCTGCAGAAAGATGAAGAAGGATTAAGATTGAGAAGGGTAGAACCAGGATAGCTATCGGCTGATTAATTGTTTTCTACCACAACAACTCAGAAAATCTACTTCTAAGGGGTAAAGAAATTTCTATCTGCTTGAATGTAAGAAAGAAGTAAATTCAGAAAGAAAGATGAAAAGACAATAAAGTCGTCTCCAATTCAACAAACTTGTTTTTGCTGATCACTGATTACTAGGCACTAGGACTCTAAGATAATGCATAGTCCTTTCTCTTGGTATTTGCAATCTAGTAGAGAGAACATTATATAGACATATATAGAGAGACATAACTTACTATTCACACAAAGAACATAAGAGATGCTTGAAAAGTACAAAGTGCCTGTGAAGTTTGAGAAAGACTCAAACTAAGGAAGAAAAAAATAACTTCCAGTAGAGAAAGTGAGAATTCAGCAAAAGTTTCATGAAGGAAATGACATTTGAATTGAAATCTTTTACTTATTAAGCAATTATGACATTTAAAAATACTTAGAAATGCTTTTACTTGATAAAATAAAGACATCTATGTGAAAATTAAATTAATATAACAAAAACAATATCCCATCAAGTAGCTGAGCAAAGAACTGCATGAATTGTTTCCCAAAATTCTTCAACCACTTACACAATAGGTGTATTACAATAAACCTAAATTAACTAAGTAAGCCCAAGTAATGGGCTTAGCAGCATTTCCTAGTTTGATAAAAATATCATTGGCTCATTCTCCAATTGATAAATGGTCAAAGGATATGAACAGACAATTTTCAGATGATGAAATTGAAACTATTACTACTCATATGAAAGGGTGTTCCAAATCACTATTAATCAGAGAAATGCAAATTAAGACAACTCTGAGATACCACTACACACGTCAGATTGGCTAAGATGACAGGAAAAAATAACAACGAATGTTGGAGGGGATGTGGGAAAACTATGACACTGATGCACTGTTGGTGGAGTTGTGAACGAATCCAACCATTCTGGAGAGCAATCTGGAATTATGCCCAAAAAGTTATCAAACTGTGCATACCCTTTGACCCAGCAGTGCTACTACTGGGCTTATACCCCAAGGAGATACTAAAGAAGGGAAAGGGACCTGTATGTGCCAAAATGTTTGTGGCAGCCCTGTTTGTAGTGGCTAGAAACTGGAAAATGAATGGATGCCCTTCAATTGGAGAATGGTTGGGTAAATTGTGGTATATGAATGTTATGGAATATTATTGTTCTATAAGAAATGACCAGCAGGATGAATACAGAGAGCCTTGGAGAGACTTACATGAAATGATGCTGAGGGAAATGAGCAGAACCAGGAGATCATTATATACTTCAACAACGATACTGTATGAAGATGTATTCTGATGGAAGTGAATTTCTTTGACAAAGAGACCTAATTCAGTTTCAATTGATCAATGATGGACAGAAGCAGCTACACCCAAAGAAAGAACACTGGGAAATGAATGTAAACTGTTTGCATTTTTGTTTTTCTTTCCAGGTTATTTTTACTTTCTGAATCCAATTCTCCCTGTGCAACAAGAGAACTGTTTGGCTCTGCACACATATATTGTATCTAGGATATACTGTGACATATTCAACATATATAAGACTGCTTGCCATCTAGGGGAGGAGGTGGAAGGAGAGAGGGGAAATATCGGAACAGAAGTGAGTGCAAGGGATAATGTTGTAAAAATTTATTCTGGCATGGGTTCTGTCAATAAAAAGTTATTATTAAAAAAAAAAAAAAAACAAACTTACGCAAGGGTCAATGTTGGAAAAATCACCCATGCATATGCTTTGTAAATAAAAAGCTTTAATAAAAAAAAAAAATTCCCTTAATTTTGGTTTTACATATTCTCTATAGAATAAAACTTTAAAATAATGAATAGAATAAAATCAATTAGCTAAAAAGTGATTATATGGCTTTCATCTAAGTTAACTTACAAGGAATTTAACATCAAAACTTTCATTATGAAACCCAGACAATTCCCAAATATGTTAAGCCAATAAGAATTGGACTCAAAGTCCTCTTAGTCCTAAAGGAAGTATCTTGGTCTTTTATCTATTTCTTTTTAAATTATTAAAATAACAAATAGTTCTAAAGACATTACTTAATTTAATAGTTAAATGAAAAGCAATTATATTTTATTTGGTCTTTAACCATAGTAATGAATTTTTTCAGCTTCTCAGAAAGGCCATATTGTTGAAATTATCTTGAAAATTGCCTTCTAAAATTGCTGTAAAGACAAAATGTCACAGCAGAACATTTTCTTCTAAAGCATCAGACCAAATCAGTACAAAGGTTTTTAATTGAAAATTAAAATGAATAAAAGGGATTGATGGAATACATTGTACTGTCTATGCTGATAAGTAAAATTTAATCTCTCTCCCTCTCTCTCTCTCTCTCTCTCTCTCTCTCTCTCTCACACACAAACACACACACAAAATCAGAGCAAGACACTATTACTCCTAAATTATGCAATGATTTTTTTTCTTTTCTTCTCTATTGTATTCATGCAATATTTGCATGAGTTAAATGTAACATGAGAAAAATGGAAAATTAGGTCCTGAGTTCTATAAGCTTTTCAAGTAATATCATAACCTTCCTGCTTCTGATTGTCAAAAGGAACTCTTTACTGTTTAAATATGTTCTTTGCTGAAAAAAAAATCCATCAGCCAAATATGTTCAGCTTAAAATTTCAAAATTATATTGCTAACTATGTCAAAAATATTTACCTTGTACATTATTTGCTTCAAAGCAGCCATACTAAAACTGGAATAATATTTAATAGATTATCCTGGTTCTGCATAAGGATAACAAGTTCATGATGTATTTTGGTGACTTTACAAAATCTTTGTTAATTAAATGGACAAGAGACAAGTAAAAGAAATAATTTAGTTAACAGCACTGAAGATTAAGAGACAAACATTAATTTCTGTAACAGAGTAGGATATTGGAAACAGAGTGAGATTCCAATTTGAGGATATCCATCTGAATCTCATTCAGCTCTACTCAGTCACTTTGATTATCCAAGTTTCATTTTCCTCCTTCTAAAATGCAGAGACTAGATGATTACAGGCTCTATAGATCCCTTCTAGATCTAAAGCCTATAATTCTGGTGGCTCAATCTTATGCTTTTCAAAATATGAGTGAAGGTGTCAGAAATTTAGCTTGATTTCCTTTTCTCCAGAGTATATCTTAGAATTACAAGCAATTTAGTATATTAGAATTATTCAGTATTTACTCTCTCCTCCCTTCATAATCTATTCTCTCTAGGTTTTTGTAACACTACTCTCCTGACTCTCTTGTCTTACAATTGCTTCTAAGTTTCCTTTGCTGTTGTTGGTGGGATTGTGAACGGATCCAACCATTCTGGAGAACAATTTGGAATTATGCTCAAAAAATTATCAAACTGTGCATACCCTTTGATCCAGCAATGTTACTACTGGGCTTATATCCCAAAGAGATACTAAAGAAGGGAAAGGGACTTGTATGTGCAAAAATGTTTGTGGCAGCCCTGTTTGTAGTAGCTAGAAATTGGAAATTGAATGGATGCCCATCAAGTGGAGAATGGTGAGTAAGTTGTGGTATATGAATGTTATGGAATATTATTGTTCTGTAAGAAATGACCAGCAGGATGAATACAGGGATGCTTGGAGAGACTTAGATGAACTGATGCTGAGTGAAATGAGCAGAACCTACCCATGCATATAACTTGTAAATAAAAAGCTATAAAAAATAAAATAAAAAGAAGGAAAAAAAAAATGAGCAGAACCAGGAGATCATTATACACTTCAACAACAATACTGTATGAGGATGTATTCTGATGGAAGTGGATTTCTTCGACAAAGAGATGATCCAATTCAGTTCCAATTGATCAATGATGGACAGAATCAGCTATACAGAGAAGGAACACTGGGAAATGAATGTGGACTACTTTCATTTTTGTTTTTCTTCCTAGGTTATTTTTACCTTCTGAATGCATTTTTCTTATGCAACAAGAGAATTGTACGGATGTGCACACATATATTGTATCTAAGATATACTTTAATATGTTTAACATGTATGAGACTGCCTGCCATCTAGGGGAGGGTGTGGAGGGAGGGAAGGTAAAAGTTGGAACAGAAGTGAGTGTAGGGATAATGTAAAAATTACCCATGCATATGTTATGTCAATAAAATGCTATAATTAAAAAAAAAAGTTTCCTTTGCTGTATCTTTCTCCAGGTTATGCCCACAGATCCAAGTCTCTGTTCTGGGTCCTCCATTGTTCTCATCTAGACAACCTTGCTTGATAATCTCATGCTTCCTATAGATATATAGATATAAATATAGACAAGCAGTACTTGCTCTCAAGGACTCCCAGTCTAATGGGGGAGACTATGCAAAGAACTAGGTATAAACAATCTGCATACAGGATAAAGTGGTGATAATCAATTGAGGGAAAGCGCTAAAATTAAGAGAATGGAAACTGCTTCCTTTAGAAGGTGGAAATTTAGGTAAGCTTTGAAGGAGGCAAGGGATGTCAGGAGGTAAAAATAGAGAGGAAGAGAATACCAGGCCCAGGAAGATAGCCAGACAAAATGGCCAGAATTTGAGACTCATTACAAAGCAAGGAGACCAATGTCACTGGATCACAGAATAGGGAGGTGGGTGAGTAAATTGTAAGAAGACTGGAAAGACAGAAGGGGCCAGGTCAGTAATATTTCATTCCTCTTCAAGCTGCACTCCAGCTACCTTCTACCTCTATCACCTACCTCAATTCAGTTTCTTTTTCTGTACTGTCTTCTGTACTGCCCTTAGAGGGCAGGGACTGCTTTCCTTTCTATATTTGTATTCCAGTCATTTAGCAAAGTGCCTGACACATACTAAGTCTTAATAAATGCCTGTTAATTTTCTAGTCTTCCCCCCTCCATGTCCTTAGCACTACAGTAAATTCCATGTCCTTTTTTGCATGAGAACTGTATTCCCTAACACCATGTTTTCACTACTTGTTCCATATGCTTGGAATGCTTTTCCTTATCAATATGTTTCCTTCAACTACCATTTAAAATCCTACCTTCTACTGGAAGTCTTTTCTGATACTTCTTACAGCTAGTGAATATCTTCTGAGGATTATCTCTAATTTATTCTGCAGCTTGTTTGTACCCAATTATTTATATGTTGTTTCCCTCATTAGACTGTGAGAACAGACACTTGTTTTTGCGCTTCTTTGTACCCTCAAGATTAGTATAGAGCCTGGTATGTGGCAAAGGCTTAAAACAAACGAACAAAAGCAATTATTGCAACTGAGTGTGAAAAACAATAGAACCAAAAGAGCTGGATTCAAGTCCCAGTTCTCTGAATAACCTTGTGCAAGTCTCTCAATTTCTCTAGGCCACAGTTTCCCTATCTCTAAGGATCTCTAAATCTCTCTGATTTAAAATTATGTGTACTCTGCTTTTGGCTTTTTAAATTAATTAAATCCAAATCAACAAATACTTATTAACTATCTCCTATGTGCAAGACACTGTTAAGCTAGAAATGCAAAGACAAAAAAGTTTTTATCCTCAAGAAGCTTCAATTCTGTAAGGAAAATAAACATTAACACAATTACTAAACATTACCACAATTACCACACACACAATAATAAGCCTCAGGAGGTTCTAAAGAGGGCAGAATTTTCCCCAAGTTCCTAGAATAATTCAATACCCAACTGAATCCAAAAAATTATTTAGTTTTTTAATGTTATGCCAGATATAAGTTTTAGTAAATTCTACCAAAATGGAAAGATTTCAAGCACAAACCTAAGAGATGGATTTCTACTTACCAATTGAGAAAGAATCTAACTCTGATGAAGTTCATCACTAAAAGATGGTTATCAGGGGGTGATTTTGCTGAAGGCAACCTATGAAGTAGACAAAATTACAAAGGAGTTCTCAAGCCTGATTTCATCTCACTTCTACAGTAATGGTGGGGAAGTGGTGAAAAAAGAAGGCAAAGAGTACTGAGTCAAATATTTTTTTGATTGTAGCATCAATGTATTCAGTGGTACTCAAGGGAAAATTTTGTCCAGTGACCACTAAGTTGACAGATTACTAAAGGACATGAACCATATCTATTTGATGTAAATTAAATCAGACATAGATAATTAGAGAAAAGGACCAGTCACTCAAGAATGAGAAACTCAAATGCAATATTGGTACTGTACAGATGTATTTTAAGTACCAGAAAAAGTTGGTTGTGAAAAACTCATGAGAAGATACGGACAAGAGTTACACAGACTGAGAAAGGATGGAGAGGAACAAAGGGTTACAATGCCCATTCTGATGACTTTACAGATTCCTAAGGAAAGAGAATAAATAAGCAAAAAAAAAAAAAAAAAAAAAAAAAGAATTATTACACTTTTTCTAGGTAAAAAGTACATTTATTTAAATATTACTTGGGGAAACTTAGGAAAACCTATTTTGAAAAATTTAGATGGCAGGAAATGTGGGGGCTAAATTTGGCTGTTGCAAAAGACATGATGTGAATATAGGCTTGTTGGTTTTCTTCTAAGGTTACTCTGAACTAACAGATTCAAGTTACACATGAAGAGAATGGTAGGTCTATTAGCACACTAGTAAGGGAAATATGTCCAAATGAATATTCAGAGATTCAAAAACTTACTATTATTACTTTTTAAAAAAAGTTAAGTTGTGACTCAAAAACAAATAAAGCTAAAAACAAGTTTAAAAACTAACCTTGCTTTTTTTTTTACTTAATGAAAAATGGTATGATTTTAATTTAACCTTAACATTATTAACTTCATCTTAACTCTATATATTTTAAGCTATTAGTAGTTTCTTTCCTGAATTATGAAGTTTTAAAAGCTGTATATCACTATTTTCTTTATAGCTATAGAGATGACTCACTGTTTTTGCACATGGGAATAAAATATAAGTACTTTACTAAGAGCCTGAGTACCATGTGATACAGTAGTCTCTAAGCTTTTTTTTGATGGGAATGATTCTCAGTTTTTTTGAACACATACCCCAATGAGTACATATTTACTTATGTCGTATATGCGTACTATTCTAAAAGTTAAATATTATCAAAACAGAAGTTTTTAAAAGAATGAAATAAGCATGAATATTTGATCAAAAGAAATTGACTGTAGTTTATTGAATAATTAGACCTATACTTAAAGCACTTTAGCAATTGAATAGGAATTGGATTAGAAGCAAAAAAACAAGAAGAAAAATTAGAAAGTTAGTGCAAAAATCAAGGTATGAGATGACGAGGAAATAAACTAGAGTGGTGGTTATGTGAATAGAGATAATGAGAGAGTGGTTGTGAAGACAAATAATAAGATTTGACAACTGAATGGACATAGAAGTAAGAAAAACAGAATAGAAAGATGATGTTGCCCTAATTAGAAATAAGTACACAAGGTGGTTTTAATGAGAAAGATTATATAATGAAATCTGCAAATTTGGAGTGCAGATTTGCAATCCATCCTTGCCATTCTATGAAATTCACTTTGTTCCATCTAAAATTAAAAGGGGAGAAGCATGGCTATTATTAATTAGTCACTACCTTTAAAAAAAAAAATCCAAGGAATACTTACTGTAAACAGAAGTAATGCAAGTGCTACACCCAAAGAAAGAACACTGGGAAATGAATGTAAACTGTTTGCATTTTGCTTTTTCTTCCCGGGTTATTTTTACCTTCTGAATCCAATTCTTCCTGTGCAACAAGAGAACTGTTCGGTTCTGCACACATATATTGTATCTAGGATATACTGTGATATATTTAACATGTATAGGACTGCTTGCCATCTGGGGGAAGGAGTGGAGGCAGGGAGGGAAAGTCAGAACAGAAGTGAGTGCAAGGGATAATGTTGCAAAAGATTACCCAGGAATGAGCTCTGTCAATAAAAAGTTATAATTAAGAAATTAAAAAAAACAAAACAAACTGGGAGAAAAAAAGTAATGTAAGTGAAAGAAATGGTTGTTTTTGTTTTTGCAGAGGTAGGGAGTTCTGGGGGAAGATTTTCTTAATGGCATCAGCAAAGCTTCTTCTTAGTGTCCAGATAGGGGGTAGTATAACTGGATTATAATTGTCTTTGAGAGACAACTCTGGCCACAAAGAGGCTGAGGAACTGGTTGGGAATGTGCACAAAGTGTGTGTGTGTGGGGGGGGGGGAGGGGAAGGGGGGAATAAAAAGAATGCTGGAGGATAGGATGGATATGATTGTTTTGGAAACAAGTGCAAGATCAGATATCATGGGAATGGTAGGATGTGATCCCTTGCCCTTCCCACTCTTTCGATTGATCACACATCCTTTCAAGTCAAAACTTGGTCACCCAAGAGATCCTGGATCCATTCTGAATTCCCCTATCTATATAGTGTGGCTTGAGGGCCAGTCAGGAAAATTCAGGTTCTAATCTCCCCTCAGACACCATCTGGCAATGATCACTTTCTCTCAGTGACCTAAGCAATAGTAAAATTATAAATTATAGAACACAGTCCTATGCATATCACTACTTCTTATTCAAATTATATCATAGATGCAAGGGGGAAAGCGTATGAATATATTTATAAATGAAACTCTCTTTTATGTCTATTTATGACCCATAATTTAAACTTCACACAGAGCCCCAAATTCTCCAAAAGGATTTGTTTTTATCCTAATGAAAGATATTCATATATGTATAGCTTTTTAAGATTAAAAGAAAATACTCAAGGTTTTTAGGTTTGGGTTCAACATTAACAAACTTTTATCACAACAGAACCCTTCTGACAATTCTAGATGGATCAACTAATATATTAACAAAATTCTGGAGATATTGTTTTGGGAATTATTTGATCCATCCATAAAAAGAAAAATATAAGATTTTCATAATAGCATCTGCAAAGCTTCCTCTATGAGTGTCCAGACATGGGGTAGTATAACTCAGTTATAATTGTCCTTGGGAGACAGAACTCTGGCCACAAAGGGGGTGAGAAACTTGTTGGGAAAATGCACAAAGGAAGGAGGGGGAAACTAAGAGAATGTTGGAGGATTTTTTTCTTTCAAAATTATTCTAGCTAAAGTCATGAAACTTTTCTGTTTGGAAAACAGAAACTCAATTGGAAAAATAAAAAAAGGAGCACATTTTAAACCTCAAATAATATACTGTATCACAGTATGTCTGATGAAAACACATTATTGCAAAATTCCTAGGCAGCTTGGTTGCCACAATGCTGGACCAGAAAGACCTCAGATAATTAATAGCTCTGTGACCCTGGTCACAGAGTCACTAAACTGTGTTGCTTCAATTTTCTCATCTATAAAATAGAATAATTATTGCAGCAACCTCCCAAGGTTATTGTGAAACAATATTTGGAAAGTATATTGCAAATCTTTTAAAAAGCACAATATAAATATCATTACTACCACTACTACTATCTTTTACAAGTCTTAAAGCACTATATAAAGGTTGATCATTACTACTACTATCACTCCCACCATGAATTCTAACATTAATTCCACTAGTTACAAAACATTGTGACCCAGCCTTATGTCATATTTGTTAATAAGGCATATTTAAATATGATTATTATTTGGGATTGAGACTTGAATAGGGTTCCAGAGCTAATAAGTATTTAAATGTTAAGTATCTAAGGTCATATTTGAACTCAGGTTCTCCTGACTTCAGGGCCAGTGCACTATCTACTGCTCCATTTAGCTGCCCCAATAAGGCATATTTGAAGCCAGGAACTTTGGTCAAATAAAACAAGCTTAGTACCATTACCTATATTTAAGTTCCTGGAAGTCCTAGTGAAGCCAAATCTAATACAATGTTGTTCTTCTCTCACCTAAATAGATATAAATTATTATCACTTTGGATTTTCTAGAAAATTTACTTTGTCAAGTAACTAAAACAATTTTAATTCTTTTGGCTCTTCCGATAATTTACTTACATGGATTTGTGCCATTTGATTTTAATGATTCCAAGGGCAAATCTACATTTAGCCAAAAACAGTGACTTTTAAACCAATGCTAAATGTATACATGAAGACAACTTAAAAGAACTTGTATTGGGTGATAGACAAGAAGTATTTTATGAAAAAGAGTAGACATTGAAACAGATGGAATTATAGAAAATTATAATCACATAAGTGAATTTTGAAGTTCTTGAGTTGCAGCGGTGGAAGATTAGGTGATGGTAAAATCAATGGTCTGAGCAATCCTATGTGGCTGGGCGATAGGTGTTGGGAATATAACAGATTGATGAATTAGGAGGCTAAGGTACATTATGTTGAACTCTTTTAATATGAGTGGAACTCCTACAAGACAACAACATATATTATTATTATTTTTAATAATGGCAGTTGGGGGGTTAGGTGACTTGCCCAGGATCTCACAGCTAGTAAGTGTTAAGTGTTTGAGCCCAAGTTTGAACTCAGGTCCTCCTGACTCCAGGGCTGGTGCTCTATCCACTGCTCCATCTAACTGCCCCACCTCGCATTTATTATTAATACAAGTAATATCGATGCAATGAATTTTATAACCCTTTACATACTACTTTGTAATTGTACAAAGAGGAAACTGAACTACAGAGACCGGAGTGACTTGGTGGGGGGTCACACAGACAGCACATGATAGAACTAGGATTTGAATTCAACTCTTCTGATTCTCAATAGAGACCTCTATTATACTATAATCTCTCATAGATGAAATAATGCAGCTGACTATAAAAACAAGAGTAATCGGTTCAGTATAGGTTCAGTATCATAACCTTTTTTTAAAATGTCTTTGGACACAGAATACTCTGTATTGATGACAAAGTATGATAAAGGCTAACCGTTGTTAACTGGTAGAGGGGAAGTAGAAATGAATCCTTTATATTTTTAGTAATAGGCAACCAGAACAAGGAGGGGAAAAAAATCTTTACTTGTTTAGAGTCAACCAATATTTATTAATCATCTAATATGTTGATAAACACTGAGGATACAAAGACAGGTGAAGAACCATAATCTGTGCTGTTAAGGAGTTCATAATATAAGAAGGAAGACAACATTAAACAACTATATGCAAACCATCTACACACAGGATAAATATACATGGTCTTCTATGACTTCTCATTGATAGAAAGATAATAAATCTCATTATCACTTCTGCCTAGGTAAGTTAAATTATCTAACTGTCTCTTCAGGAAAACCAAACTAGACCAAGATCAAGTATGAAAGGGTCATTCTTTCATCAGCTTTCAAATTGGAGAAGAGTAACACTCTAAAAATAAATTCTAGCCAAGTTACCTTAACCAAGGTTTCTTTGCTTCTTTGTTTCAATGTGTCCTTTGAAAAGGGTCCCAACAGATAGTATATTTATGCTTTAGATATAAAGGCAAACCACCTTTTCCTTTCATAGACAAATGTCTTAGGATGAAGAGATTGCACTAGGAATGCAAATAAATATTAGATTTTACAAGACAGATTTTTAGCACTTATCAGAAGCATATAAATGTATAGGAACAGATCCAAGTCTCATTGAAGTAATGTTTATCCTAGTCATTTTAGGAGCAAATTTACATCTGGAAATAGTGAAGAGAAAAGGCAGGCTCCTGCTGTTCTATAAAGGAAAGAAGACAAGGTGAAAAGAGTTCAGAGAAACATTTACAGTGAATTGATACTACATATAATGAAGCAAAGAAAAAAAGGGGGAGAAATTGCCAAAACATTTCCTTAAACTGCTCTAAGGAGATTTTTGCTATCCTTGATCATCCCATTGTTTTTGGAAAGGCTCTATCTACTGCCAAGAGCCCATTGCTTCTAACAGAATTAAAACATTGTACTCCAACAGTTGACAACTTCCTGGAGTCATGAGGCCCTCTTCTCAATTACCGTATATACACAGAGGAAGAACTTTCTTGATTTTGCCTTTTATTAGTCCATTCACAGGATTTTAGACAATAAAACCTCATTTTCATAGGGCACATTGGCAGTGTTCCAGTTGTAAATCACTATAATGTGTACTAGCCTTGTTCTGCAATAGATTCTTAGTATCTTGGAGCTGAAAAGGATCTTAGAAATTCTTTAGTTCACCTCTCTCAATTTAGAAATGAAGGACTTGATGTCCAGAGGAGAAAAGTAATCTAAGGCAGGTGATACTATAGACAGAAAACCTGGAATCAGAGTAGTCCAGAGTTTGAATTCTGACTCAGATGCTTACTACCCGTATGACTGGAGACAAATCACTCAACCTCTGCTTGTCTCAGTTTCCTCAACTGTAAAGTGGGTGCAATAATATGCGTATCTTGCATAGTTGTTATACGCTTCAAATGAGTTAAAACATGTAAAATACTCTGCAAACCATAAAGCACTATATAAATGTTTTGTGTTATTATCATTTTCATTATTATTACACAATTTGAAGTCATGATTTTGTTAAATATCTTTGCTGCTTAAAACAATTCACACATTCGGCAAATAGTTAATGAATTATTTGATGGTAATATAGAATGACAAGAAAAGCAGAAAAAAGTCACAATCTATCTGAAGGAAAGGAGAAATAGCTATAATACACTTACAAAACCCTAGATTTGGAGTCAGAAAACATGGGTTTTAATCCTCCTTCTGCCATTAATTCACTAGTGACCATCAATAAATAACCTCTATAGATATCATTTTTCTCATTTGTTAAATTACGGATCAGATGGATTCTGAGATCCCTTCTAGTGCTAAATTGGTCATCTTGTGATTTAACATCCTATGACGTTGGATAAGTCAACTTATGCCACTAAGGCCTTCTTTTCTGTATCTATAAGGGGTTTGAACTAAAATGATGTTGTGTTTTTTTTCCAGTGCTACTATTCTACAATCCCAGGTTGTCACTATTTTCTTAATCCTAGTTGTGATATTCTTCATTTTAGGAAGAAAATAGTGGGATTGTTTTGAGAATAGAAAAACAAATGAGCCATGCATAAGATGAAGCTATTAATGGCTTCATCATTCAAGACAGAGGTGAAGGAGGAAAAAGTGGCAGAAAGTACCTGAATAACAGCAGATAACGAAGAGGGGAGAAAAGAGAGTTTACAGAAGATGACCTCAATTCTTTTTCTTGTAAACTATGAGGCAGAGTTCTCAATTGAGAGAGTAGGGGTAGAGGGAACCATAGAAAGTTGAGAACGGATGAAAAATTTTCTAAGAGTCACTGTGGAGAGTGGGAGAGGGATGTTAAAGGAAGGTGTAGTAAGTCTTACTATTATCTTACTACTTACTACTAACAGGATTGAGGGCCCATTCAAGGTTATGAGGTGGAACTGATCTCACAAGGTACAAATTTTTATATGATAAAGAAATAGGGTTTCAAGAGAGGGGAACAGTGTAGTTCACTAAGGAAGGGGAGATGGGAGTAAGAGGAGAGATGGCTAGACAGCTAAGGAAAAAATTTAGAATCTTTAAAAGAAACAGCTAAGTTTACTGTGCTTTTATCTTGAGCAAATCCTCATGCTACAATGGTAAATACTTTACAACTACAAATATAAAGATAGCTTAAAATCTGTGTCATAAGGTATAACTACCACCTAGCACAATTGTAATTCTCTTGAAAATAGGAGAGTTTTGAAGTTGTTTTGCTTGCAAAGAATTATCCCAAAGATGGAACTGTTTCTGAAGGACATTAACTTACTACAATCTGTACTAAACAAGGAAAGAAGCACTTGGACCAAATGGAGAAAATAGCTATACGAAATGATTCAGTGTAAGAATGTTTATTTGCAACTTCCTACAGCAGAATGTTGCTACGGTCAATAAATAAATAAATAAACAAATAAACAAATAATGTTCTCTGAAAATATCTCAGTACATGTTATAGGAAGTTCTGTGCCAATTCAATTATGAAATTTACATAATGTCAAGTAGAAAGTATATCTGGAGAGGGAAGCCCACTTGCTAATCATCTGAATCTTAATGAGGAGCATATGACATTAAATAAACACCATTTTTATATGCAAAAATAGAAAAGATAAAAATGCAAGTTAGTCCCTAAAATAAAGTGGGCAAATTCAGGTCAAAAAATTATTCTAATACCTTCTCAATTTACTATTCCTTTGTGTTATTCTGCAAAAGATACATATGCTCCATTCACAAAGGCCTGCCCATGCCAAGCAACTACACTTCACAATAACTGAAAACTTCAGAATAATATGCTATTCTTCACATGTAACAATAAAGTTATTGATCTATAATCAAGAGAATTAGAACATTGAGTTACTTTCTAAAAATAGGAATTTGTATTCCCTATCTCTTAATCTCACATTAATAAGTTAGCTTTTATGAGCTGGGGTCCACCTACTAGAAATTCATAAGATGCAAGGACCAGTAACCAAAATTAGTACTTCTTAATTAAACAACAGGATTCTTTCTCAGAATTTCTTTACTATTCTGTAGTGCAGAAAGAAGTACAATCAATTGTCTATAAAAACAAATAAGCAAACAAACAAACAACAATATAATTCCTCTACTGCTGGCATCTCCAAGTAAATAATAGTATCTTATAGCACCATTTAAAATGAAATGTTTAGCTTTCCTAATGTTAAATACATATCCCTTCTCCTTTCCACCCCATTATTTAAAACCTGTAACAAAGCAAGCAAATTTACTGTGTGCTTTTACATTGAGCAAAATCCTCGTACTATATGGGTAATAAATGTTTCTCAATCTATCCAGTTTGTGAATCCTGATGATATCAAGTCAGTTAGTTAGAAATCTGTACCAATGTTTACCAAAATATAATAGGTGGTCCATTGCCAATTCCAAAAAAGTCACTCTGTACTTAATGATTGATAGTATCAGTTTGTATTAAGAGAGAAATAAGCAGATAGAAGATTCAAGGCATTTACTGACTCCTTAAATCTTTATGTCAACTAAACTTATTAATAGGAGTATGCTGTAAACAGACTTGCAAAATCACCTACTTAGTACTAGAGAAATGGGAAAGCAAAATACCTACTAACCCACAAAGTCAATGAGAAAAGTGACAAAAACCAAAAATAATGAAACAGTATTTTATCACAATGCTGCAGTTAGATACAATTCATTGTAATGTTTCAATAAGTACCTTTCCTTGAATTTTAAAAAAGATAACAACTTGGCAATATGGCCAAAGAAACAATACAGAATAGTTATTTTTTTTTAAAGTGAAACAGAAAAACAAGTTTCATTTTACATCCTTTTCTCCAGAAATTCTTAAAAGAGCTACATTTATGCCATCTTCGGAATTAAAAAGCTGTAATATTCATCAACAAATGCATAATATTCAAGCCCTGGTTAAAATCCATTGTTCAATGACAAACATAGTAAATCGATTAGATAAAGAATATTAGAATCATTGTGATTAAAATAATCACAAGAGACTTTAAAATAAAGTCTCTTATCAATTTATATTAAGAAAATTCTTCTTTAGTCCTAGGGAGACAAGCTAGGTCATACCCCTATATTTCTAAAAATATCTTCAACTCTCCCTATGCTTAATATCACTGAGGATAGGGCTCAATTAGTCCTTCACAGAAGAGTACCTAGAAAGAAAAAAAAAAGGCAAGTAAAAAGCATATTTTAAACACAGGTTATATAGAATTATCACTTGTTATTTTTGTGACTAAGTATAACTTTAAAATAAGGAATTAATGTACTAGAACTATTTATGATTTTGATTGCCTAAGAAAAGCACTAAACTATTTCCCCCCCACTTTTAATGATGATTTCACATTTGCTAAGTTGTTGCTTTTTGTGTAATTCACAACTTGGCTCTTCACTTTACCAGACATTTCAAGAAGTATAAGTACTCTTAATTCTAGTCATCATATGTCTAGAACTCATTCTGGTAAGTACAAATTAAAATTAAGCAGACAGCAATTCCATTTGGCACTAAATTAGATCCTAAAAATGAAGTAGGGTCTGGTCTATCCAATATCTGGCTAACAGCTCTACCAGAAAACTCAGGTGCTACCCAATTTAGAGCTGACCCTTCAGCCATTTCCCTAGAAATGCAAACTCCAAAGGCAGAAAGCTGACTGGGAGAATGAACAAAAAAAGAATCACACCATAAAGAGTTATGGAGATAGGGAAATAATTCAAATCCTGAAAAAATCAAGTATCTGCAAAACGCCTATAATCAAAACAAAAAAATTGTATTGGATACAATAAAAACAGTGTTTAAAAAGAACTTTTAAAAAGATTTTAAAATCCGAGAGTGCTAGAGGAAAAAAACGGAAGACAAATTAGAGCTATGAAAGAGAAATTTAGAAAATAAATTAACATACTGGGACAAGAAGGCAAAAATGTTACCCTAGAAAATAACTCTTTGAAAATTAGAATTGCCCAAATGGAAGCTAACAATCCATAGGACCAAAAAAAATAAATAAATAAATAATAATAATAATAATAATAATAAAAATAAAACAAAGTCAAAAGCCTAGGGAAAATACAGAAGAAAATATATGATAACTCGTAGCAAAAAACCCGAACAACCACCAAACTGATTTGAAAAAAAAAAGAAGAAGAATCAAAAAGGGATTAAGAATCAATGGACTGAGGAGGAGGAAAATCAAGACATCACATTTCAAGAGTTCTAGATCTCTTAGAACCAGGGGGCAAAGAAGAAATAGAACCCACTGGTTCTCTTTTAAATAGGCCAATGAAAACCCCTATGAATATTATAGCAAAAAAGCCAGTTTCCATGTCAAGGAGGAGAAAAATTATTCAAGGAAATGATTCACATATCCCATCAGAATTCTATCATCATTAGGAATGATAGAAGAATATATAGGACCTAGGAGTGATTCTATTATATTTTTGATTATCTTAATAGAAGAATGGTAAGGGAAGGAAAAAGGAATATATTAGAAAGAGAAAAAAAGGAAGAATGGGGGAAATTATTTCATAATTGAGATACCTAAGGAAAAGTCTATATAAATAAGGAAAAAGGGTACAGGATTACATTTCACTGCAAAGGCCAACTGAATGGAAAGCAGAAAAAAAGAAAGGAATAAGAGAAGATGGATTAAAGGACAAAGTGTTATCCAGTAACTAAAAGTCCTCTGGATATAGGAATCAACCCTCGGGGAGGTTAAATGATTTGCCCAATCACTTAGCACACAGACAGCTAATGACAGATACACAAATCCAAGTATCCTGATTTTGAGAGCAACACTCCTTTTGCTACTGATGGGCCTCATTTACTTTAGAAAACTAAGACTATTTCTTCAACATTCACTACTATCTAAAAACTTGCATACTTTAACCAAGGTTCAAGAAATGTAGAAATGGACGCACTTTATATTGTACTTATAACCCCAAAAAGAGAGCAAATTCTTCTACTTTTACGATGAAAGTCTAGTTTTGTAACTAATGCCAATGTTTGTTTGGTTTTTAATTCACATTCCCAAGATTTAAAAAACTTAATTGAATCTCTTTCAAATGTTCAAATGTCAATTATAGTTTGCAAGGACAAGATTCAGAGTTTTAGAGGTGGAAGAGATCTTTGCTTATTCTTATTCCTCTTTTCTCTTAAATTTTCTACCCTTTTCCCTGAGGTTTTGCTCTTTCATTTATGTCAGTTAGATAGAAATTCTTCAAATAAAGTGGCAGTGGTTTTCTGCCTCATTAGAAGTCTTCATAAAAGGCTAGATAATTATTTTTAGAGGATTTTGTAGAAGGAATTCCTATTATTGGTACTTATTGGTCAAAATGACCTCTAAGGGCCCCTTTTATGAAATAAAGATAAAGCTCTTATAGACTGAGAACAAAGTGTATTCTTACTAAATATTTTGTGAGTAAAGGAAATTTCCCATGGATAATTTTCATGTCAGAAGATCATCTTCAAAAGGGAATGTTTACATTAACAAAATACAATATATATGATTAGCTACTAATATGGGAGAGAAAATTAAAGTACCCAGACAATTAAAGATGATCTAATCCAACCTCATTTTTTAGATGAGGAAAACCAGATCTAAAAGTCAACTACACAAAGACTACAAAGTGAATTATCACACTCCTATTTCAGAAATCAGTTTTTAATATATTCCTACTATAGCCCTTCCTACTGTTTCTTAAAACTGCATTTTATATTGCCTTGGGGGGAGTTCTCTATCATCCCTTTTCACAACTATCCTATGAGCTGTCAACTAATATAATCTCAAGCAATCAGACTACTTAAATATGACTCCCTTGTTTCTTTAAGTCTTCTCAAAGACAATCTGGCCCCCAAGAAGATGGACTGCTAAAGAACACAAATCATAAAGGAAAGAAAAGTTAAATTGAATAATAATTTAATGGAAGAACATAAGCACAATTTCCTAAATGACTTTCTTTCCTCCTAATCTAAAAGTTCTTCCAGAGCAGTAATTAAAGTATTGCATTCGGAAGACCATGTAAGTTTCTTCTCTGTTTCCTGCTATCACCCCCATGTGCACACCCACTTCTGATATTAAAAACCCTAATCTTACGAATGTTCCTTCTATATGCATTAATATGACATTTGAGGTCAAAAGAAGCACTGCAACTTAACACTTGCTAGCTCTGACTTATGGAGGATTAAAAGTGTTAAGCTCTTAAAGGAAGCCTTTGAAGATCCTGATCCTAACATATACTTCCTCAGTTGAATCAAATAACCTTGAGAATATTTTTGATCAGAATTTTTTTTTTAATTTAATAGCCTTTTATTTACAGGTTATATGTATGGGTAACTTTACAGCATTGACAATTACCAAACCTCTTGTTCCAATTTTCCCCTCCTTCCCCTCCACCTCCTCCCCCAGTTGGCAGGATGACCAGTAGATGTTAAATATATTAAAATAGAAATTAGATACACAATAAGTATACATGACCAAACCCTTATTTTGCTGTACAAAAAGAATCAGTCTCTGAAATATTGTACAATTAGCCTGTAAAGGAAATAAAAAATGCAGGTGGGCAAAAATATAGCGATTAGGAATTCAATGTAATGGTTTTTAGTCATCTCCCAGAATTCTTTCGCTGGGTATAGCTGGTTCAGTTCATTACTGCTCCATTGGAACTGATTTGGTTGATCTCATTGCTGAGGATGGCCACGTCCATCAGAATTGGTCATCATATAGTACTGTTGTTGAAGTATATAATGATCTCTTGGCCCTGCTCGTTTCACTCAGCATCAGTTCGTGTAAGTCTCTTCAAGCCTTTCTGAAATCATCCTGTTGGTCATTTCTTACAGAACAATAATATTCCATAATATCCATATACCACAATTTATTCAGCCATTCTCCAATTGATGGGCATCCACTCAGTTTCCAGTTTCTGGCCACTACAAAGAGGGCTGCCACAAACATTTGTGCACATACAGGTCCCTTTCCCTTCTTTATGATCTCTTTGGGATATAAGCCCAGTAGTAACACTGCTGGATCAAAGGGTATGCACAGTTTGATAACTTTTTCAGCATAGTTCCAAACTGCTCTCCAGAATGGTTGAATGTAGTCACAGTTCCAGCAACAATGTATTAGTGTCCCTGTTTTCCCACATCCCTTCCAACATTCAGCATTATCTTTCCCTGTCATTCTAGCCAATCTGACAGGTGTGTAGTGGTGTCTCAGAGTTGTCTTAATTTGCATTTCTCTGATTAATGATGACTTGGAGAATATTACATTAATACCATATTTCTGTAGGCTTTAGGCATTTTACATTTGAGGTCAAAAGAAGCACTGCAACTTAACACTTGCTAGCTCTGACTTATGGAGGATTAAAAGTATTAAGCTCTTAAAGGGAGTCTTGGAAGATCCTGATCCTAACATATACTTCCTCAGTTGAATCAAATAACCTTGAGAATATTTTTAATCAGAATATTACATTAATACCATATTTCTGTAGGCTTTAGGCATTTCAGAAGATCAGAAGTGGAAAGCATGTCAATAGTATTATATTAAATAGGAAAAATAAATACTTTCTTTATACCCTTATAAATATGGCTCTTATCAAGGAACTTCATAGAAACGCTGCAGGCAGTGAGAGATTCAAGGGTATACACCATGCCCCTATGCTACTGAAAACTCCAGCAATTTTACAAACTTACTGCTTCAACATTGTTGAAATTCCAGCTCCTTTAGTAGGGCAACCAACAAACATCAGAAACAATATACTTGAACAATATCTCTTACTTTCATATAATTCCTACTCTGAGAAAATGAATTTAAATGAATAACCCTAAATTTAACTTCATGTTTGGGCTCAATTCAAATTCCTCTACTTACTAAAAATGTGTATAAATATGAAACAGAAGTTATCGTAGCACAATTAGAAAGTAGACAAAATCATTTCCTATTAAGTAAACATCAAAAAACAAACAACACTGTCAAAGTGTTCAACTGGGTACTTCTAGTACTTTTTACTTGTTAGACAATTTTGGAAGTTAAATTCTTGTACTTCAGACCCCCTTTTCAGTAAGTTATTGCTTGAATGCAATGGACATATCATATTTATATGCAAATCTCATTTCTATCATGCTTGAAGGTTTATAAAACATATCTTACAACAGCCCCGTCAGATAAAAACATCTGTATTACCTATCCCCATTTAAAAAATGAGGCAATTCAGAAGTAATATCATTCTCCCCCTCAGCTCTATGGCCATGATCACTAGTAAGCAGCAGACTTATCCCATTTCCAACCCATGTCTTCTAATGTGCTTTAAAAGAAAAAAAAAAAAAAAAAAAACTACAATACACTAAAGTAAATATCACAGTAGCATTTGAGTACTCTTAGCAAGGCCTGAAAACTGTACCCTGTGTTACTGTCTACTGCGGGTTTTAAGTTTTCACTATATTACATATAATTTTATTCATTCACATGAAATGTGAATTCATCACAATTCATCACATGAATTCCTATTTGGCATTCATCTCATTTTTTTTTTCAACCTTATTTCTCAAAAGTATTAAGTGAACTTACTTCCTACAGAACTTTTTATACTTAAATGCCAATTTTCCTCTTCTGCCAAACTTCAAGGATTCATTTACTACTTCATTAAAGTGGAAATATGCTTTTCAACAATGAAGCTTGCAAGGCTTTTTCATGCCTTAGTAAATAAATGGTCTCTTCATGAATTTTTATCCCTGAAAAATAATTCATTTCTTGATGACCATCCTTGTAGATTACATCAGGAGTACAAAATCTGCCAGATCCTAACAATATAGAAAGGCTTTAAATCACTGATATTATTTGAATTGGCTATCAGAAAATCTGAGTTCAAATTTTGAGTTAATTACCACTGTTTGTCCTTGGATAAGTCACTTATTCTGTGGACCTCAATTTTATTCTTTCCAAAAAAATAGTGTTATACACATGCACCTTTCTGTAGCAGCAAGGAACTGGAAAATAAGTAGATACCCATCAGTTGGAGAAGGGCTGAATAAATTATAATATATGAATGTTGTGGAATATTACTATTCTGTAAGAAATGATCTGCAGGATGATTTCAGAAAAGCCTGGAGAGAGTTACATGAACTAATGCTGAATGAGGTGAATAGAACCAAGAGAACATCGTACACAGCAACAACAAGATTATATGATGATCAATTCTCTCATAGACATGGCTATTCTCAACAATGAGGGATTATTAAGGTCAATTCCAATAGATTTGTGATGGAGAGAGCCATCTCCATCCAGAGAGAAGATTATGCGGACTGAATGTGGATAACAACATAGTATTTTCATCTTTTTTGTTGTTGTTAGCTTGATTTTTGCTTTCTTTCTCATTTTTCCTTTTTGATCTGATTTTTCTTGTGTAGCATGATAATTGTAGAAATATGCATATAAGAATTGCACATGTTTAACATATATTGAATTATTTGCTATCTAGGGGAGGGGATGACAGAGTGACAGGAAGGAGAAAAAAAAATTGGAACATAAGGTTTTGAAAGGGTGAATGTTAAAAACTATCTTTGTATATCGTTGTATATTTTGAAAATAAAAAACTATTATTAAAAAAAAAAAAGTAGGATTAGAAGAGCTGACCTCTTAAGGTTCTTTCCATCTCTAGCACTTTATAAGTCCATGAAGATAGAATACATTATGACATTTGGTTGCATTTTTAACAGTTATAATTGTTGTGGATATTATAGACTAATAGGTATATAATAAAAAGTATAACTTTCACATTAGATTCTATAGTTAATATTTTGTATTTATGGAGCATGATGTGCACAAGCTATGGCTATTACGTTTTCTCTGGATTCAGACTTTAACCAAAAATTCTTTATCTGAATAACGTTAATTGCACTAAAAGATCCTCTCAGCTATGTGTTATATATTTGCAGTACAGTAACCTGAAAATTATATTTAATTTCAATGATATTATAATTCATCATCAGTAGTGCTGTACTAGAACACATTGTAGTCTGGACTGTGGATTAGTTCAGTCATTTTGGAAAACTATATGACAATTTAGAACAAAGATCAGAAACTTTAGCGAACCTTTCAATCAAACTGGGGAATCTATAGGAACTCCTGATATGAGAACTCCTTTAACTAGTTTCATATCAAAACCAGGTTATGACTTTATATAAAATAAGGAGTTATTTGACTAAAGAAGTAAGAGATTATATGACTTATTCAGAGTCACACTGCTAGTGGAAGGGGCAGAAGGTAAATTCAGATCTTTTTGATCCCCGAGTCTAGCACTTTATTCCATTCAGATATAACTTAAGAATAATAAATACTATAAAAGGAGAACAAGTATATATCTCCACAGAAAAATATTCATTGCATAGTTGTTCTGTTTGTAATAGAAAAAAAAATGAACAGTTAACAGTATATATTAATGGTTTGATAAAAATATTTAAACCTATAATACCTATATGAAGTGATGGTAACAACAACTAAAAAAAAAAAAAAAAAATCAAAACCAAGTCAGAGGTAGCTGAATATCAGCCAGACACAGATGGAGACATTTGGGGGAGGAGGGGGTAAATGTGTATAATTCATTGATTCTCCTGTTAGATGCTAAGGGACTTGTGCAAGATTTCACTCATTATTTTATGTTTATTTTGTTGATAATTAAGTTTACAATAAAAATGTCTAACTATGCTTAATTTAGTTTATAATTAATTTGTTCTATATGCCAATTATTCTGTTGAGACAGCAACACATTGAAATTTGTACTATTATCAATTATTCCAAAGAATTTAAATGGTTTAGAATGCAAACATTAAAGTATATTGCTTTGTTTTCATGTTAAAATATTAAAAAAAATAGGAAGCAAATAAAATTATATAAAAAATTTTAAGAAAATGAAATCTTTTGCTAATGGGTCACTAGCAACTGGAAGTTTCATACACCAAATCAATGAAGAAATAAACCAACAACATGATATTAGTATGTGCTTTAAAATGTCTTGATTCAGTGGGTGGAACACTGAACCTAGAATCAGAAGGACCCGATTCAAGTCCAGTTTAAGATACTTACTACCTATGTGACTCTGGGCAAGACACTTAATGCCACCATTGATCTAAAAAAAAAAAAAAAAGGTGTCCTGAGGCTGAGGACACTGTATCCACTGGGTCTAGGTATAACATAGTTCTGAATGCTTTAATATCATCATCATTAAAATGTTGAACATGCTCAAAATTAAACTCTTCCTTCCATTATTCTATCTACACAGAGGTTGGCTCTATCAAAACATTTCCCTAAATCAGAGATTTAGTTTCCACCTAATATAAAAAAGCTATTAATGCCTGACCACAGAAATCACTTATATGTTGTAAAGGGAATTCTTACCTTGAATCAGGGTTGGATTAGATAAACTAACAATCCAAGTCCTCTGAGTAGAGGATAGGAGTCTTTTGCCTATGACAAAAAAAAAAAAGCTTTTCTTTGATTTTTAGTACTTTCTATTATGCCTATGAATACTTGGGATATAGCCTCTTTATCTCATAGGTAGCACGATACCTTTCCTTTAAAAAACATGCTATCATTGATTACTATACATCAAACTGATAGGTTGATTCTATTGTTTCCCAGAATTCCACACCCATTCTATATCGCTTCAAGTCATTTCAGTGTGATCTAAAGACTTTTCTTCTGCTTACACTACCTTTCACTGCCCCTTGGGAGTGCTCAGAGCCCAGCAGTCCCTCTTAAGGTAGAAGAAAAATGGCAAGTAACAAATAGCGTTGAGAACAGTAGCCTGGCTACATTTTGAAATCTATGCTCTACTTTTCTATTCAGTCTTGTTTGTCTTTTTGACTCACAAAACCATTTGTGTCAGATATGAAACTCACCACAGTTAGCAAAACACAAAAGCTGGGTGGTCACCACTTGTTAGAGAGCTTTAGTTTAGTCAGGGACATTGTTAGATGCATGTCATAGTCTATTAATGTCACAAAAGACACTATGGTTTTGATTATTATTTGATAATTTAATCCAGTGAACTGGCACTCATCCACATCTCATATTCTTCAGGGCTAAATTTTGTAGGAACAAGTAGTTAAAATTTTAACTACTAATTTTAACTAGCAACTAGGTAGAAAACAGGAATTCCCCCCTTCCCCCAATTTTCTTTAGCAAATCAATCATTTCTGTTTAAAACATACATACTATCAAGATACTCAGGGCAGTAAATATTTTTGCATGTATTACATTTTCTTAGTAATATGTCCCTAATTTATATTCAAGAACACAATAAAAAACACCTTTCAAAGCTGGCTGGTTCCATTTTTTTACAAAATTATCTTACTAAAAAATCCTCCAACAAATTATTTAACATCATTAGATAATTGAGTACATTAGTTAACAAAAACCCTCTCCAACAGGAATATAAATGTAAAATATAACAGGCCAAACAGAGTAAGGAAGACCAGCGTTCAAGTTGTAAAGCTGCAGAGAAAGTTACTTAACCTATCAATGCCCCAGGCAACTCTTTAAGATTCTCAATTAGGTTAGCAGCCAAACTGACCTGCAAGAGGGAGTTTCCACACAGATGAAATAAGAGATCCTTCCTCCCCCCCTCCATTCAAAACATAAACTGAAGAAAAAAAAAAAATCAAAATGAAGAAAGCCCCTTATATGAGGGGCTGTGCTTAATAAATAACACATTTTTAATATTTGGGAAATAATTTAAATGTATTATCCCATGTATACGTCACACAACACCATGAGACAGAAGTGTCACTATCCTCGATTTAACAAATTATTGAACTGCTCTTAAATCACAAAACTAGCAAATGGGAGACCCAAACTCAAATTTGCTCAGCTCCAGTCCAGGGCATTCTATTCTATAGGATGCTTTGCTTAGAAGTTAACAGAATCAAATCTTCAGAAAGCTGGAAAAAAATTTTTTTTAAAGAAATTAACTGATCTCTCTGATTATCTACTACACACTTTAACATTCACTAGCTTTAACAAGAAAAAAATGAATTTTCTATCACTTCAAAACCTTGTTCCAAACGTTTCTACTGAAGTTGTGAAAGTAAACTGGATCTCAAGTAAGAATAAATTGATATGGGTTCTCAGGCTATCATCTAATCTTCAAAAGCGTACTCTGCTCCGAGTGAGAAAACATTTTTTGCTTTTTCCATAATTCAGAATGCTACACAAGAAGTTGGCTCAAGTCAAATGGAGTTCCGAAATTGAGTAGGGGAAATCTCACGCCAACATTAAAGAACCTACCAATAAATGCAACTAATTTTAAATGATTACAGAGCATAGCAACTACACCTATTGGAATGGACCTCGCAAGCTCACAAGTGGCGAAATTCTGCCAAATCCTTTCAATTTCATCAATCCTGAGAACTCTTGGCCGCGGAAGATCTTCAACAATTCGATCAGAAATTAGAAATTTTACTTACACATTTTCCAAAGGTGACCTACTTAAAAACAAATCTCTGCACCCACATATCTCACCTGAGGTCATTTCAGACATTTTAATTAGGGAAGCCCAATTTGCCCTAGTTGTCCACAGCCTCGCTTGGGATTATAAACCCTCTTAACTTCAAAGAGCTTGCCCACCCTCAGGAATACAAGTAAACCCTCTTCCATGTCATCCGCGGGCAGAAAGCACAGCCTAACTTGGGGCGTCTGAGGGAAAGGGCTTTTTCTCATTTTAAATGCCTCCGGAGAAAATCAAAAAGCAGAAAACGTCAGTGTTCTCCCTGCACACCTACCCCGGTTCGTTTTCTTTTCGAAAAGGAACTTTTTCCAGGAATTGATCCTCTCCCCTAAAACCTCGCCCCCTCCCACACGGACTAATAGGGTTCGAGTCTTTTCCAGGCCCAGCAAGTAGAAAGCTTCGGACCCTCCCCCCGCCCCCCCAGCCTCTCCGAGGGAGGGGGAAGAAGTATGTCATTAAAGCTGCAGATCAGCTTTGGAAGATCACCCCGCCGCGGGGGGGCACCAGAAGTACGCGCGAACCAGCCGGGGATCCCCTTCCCACGCTGCCCCCCACCGGGACCTCCCCCTCCGCAGTTCGGGTACTCGGGTTCTCGCGCCAGACCCAGCAGACTTTTCCCCTCCCCCGGATCGGCATCTCCCCCCGGCCCCCCCCGCGAGGAGGGGTAACTTACCTGAGGCCGTACGGGGGCGACCAATAGGAAGCCAGCGCCGCGGCGCTCGCCCCTCGCTCGCGGCCCGACCCCCTGGCAGAGATTCACCCTCACCCTTTCCCCGCCACTCTCCCGCCCCAGCCAACCGCGGCGCGGGAAGCAGGGCGAGGGCGCCTCCTCCCCCGGCGCTCCTCACCGCATTACCTCGGGGTGCACCGCCGGCTTTGTGCTTCCCTCCCAGCGCCTCGGGTGCGGGCTGCTGAGGCTGCTGCAGCCGCCTGATGTGCTGCTGCCGCTGCCGCTGCCGCCGCCGCCGCCGCCCCTCCTCCCGGGAGGGCAGAAGAGGGAGGGAGGGAGGGAGAAGAGGGGAGGGGCTAGAGGAGCGAACGAGCGCGCGCGCGCGGGGGGGGCGCAAAGCCTTCACCAGCAGGAAGCGGCGACACCTGGGCCGCAGCAGCCGCCTCTTCCCCTCCTCCTTCTTCTTGTGATGGTTTGTTTTTTTAAAGCCCTCCCTTCCCCTCCTCTCACCCCCTTTTCTAGGCGACCGTTGAGGACGGCTCAGTGGCGGGACCGGCCCCCTCGGCCTGGCCCCGCCTCCCTCGGCCCGCCCAGGACACGCCCCTTTCTGCGTCTGCACTCCGGGCGGGGAGGGGGTGTGCGGCGGCGGAGCCCCCTCCTCTTCCTTCTCTCTTCCTCCCTGTCCCCCTCTCTTCCCTCCCCTCCGCGTCCGTCGGGCGTGCGTCCGCCTGTTTGTACTTGGAGCGGAGGCGGCCTCTGGGATGGGGGTTGGGGCGGGGACAAGCCGGCCGGAGAGGCTGCGGCAGCCCTGGGCGCCCCCTCCTGTCCAGAGAGCCGGGACGCCTGCTCTGCCATCCCATCCCCTCTGGGAGGGCCACCGGAGGGGCAAACCGAATGCGGGGAGACAGGGACACCGAAAGACCTCCCATCCGGGCCCTCACGCGCCCCTCCCGCTGGCTCTGCTGCCCGCCAAACGTGAGCAGGCATCGGGCCCCGGTCCTGGCCACGCGCGTGGAGTCACGCAGCGGCGGCGCTCACTGCAGTCCTTCCCCCAGGGTCTGGGGGTAGGGGCGTCAGCGCACGCAGAGAGAGACGGGCGGGCGATAGAGGCGGAGACAGGGCCTCCCCGTTCTCGGATCTGCCCACTTCTCTGCCTGACGCGGAGCATCTGGGGTACATGTCTGCCTCGGAGGTGCCCTCTTCCTCTCCCGGGCAAGTTAAAAAAGCTCCCCATGGAAGGGAGCGAACTGAGGCAGCAGTGCTACCTTTGAAAACACACCTTGCGCCAGCCAAACTTTATCACCTCGGGGTGGTCCCAAACAGTAATTTCAGAGGGGTTACTCCAAACGTGATACTCGGTCATCCGTCTCAGACAGGGCACGTTTTCCTCATAACCCTGTCCTTGCTGCAGAATTCCCATCGATGCACAACATGTATCGCACACCCCCAGACCTGCACGTCCCTCACAAGCACAAGTCTTCCACAGGCACAAATAGATGTCCCCCACGCCCACCAAGAGGCACGCCCCTCCCTAGCTCCTTTCTGGTTGTTCTTATTCCTCCTCGGGTCATCTCCACCGAACGTATACTATGCAAACTTCATTCCCACTCATCTCCCTTAGCTCCCGTAGGGAAGGTGACAATTCACTTTCCCTCCTCTCTAGCAAAACCTCCTCACTTCCACTGTGCCCCTCCTTCCTCTCCCGGTATATTTCACACCATCCCCCTCATCAACTTCATCTCCTCCCTCTAAAAATGTGCTAATTAAGATGTAGTACCTTCTTCTTTCCAACATTTGAAGTGTGGAAAATGAAGCTTGTCGGCACAAGAAAGGATTCATTTTATCCTTCTCATTTTCTGACTTCCCTGGATTAGGACTTTAAGAGTTTAACTCTGCCATAATTTTCCATCTGCTTAAAACATACTGGATATATACCATGCCTCCATTATTATTTTAAATACTCTTAAAATGATTACGAGAGCTGTATGTTCTAAAATACAAAGATTTGGAATATGCATATTTTATTTTAAATGTGCAGTGGTTAGAAGGGAGAAATACTGGGAGGGGCTTGAAATTTTCTTGCATTTAAAAAGCAAAAAATGAAAAGCTTTGCATGCTACAGGGTCGGCCTTTTAAAAAAGATGAATGTCATAAAAAGTACTTCTAGTACAGCTACAATGTAATGATTTTCAAAATACAGGGTTCATTTACAAGACACATTATAAACCCCAAAAGGAAACCGATTAGCATGATCCATTTTTAAAATGTCTGTTTAGCAGTCTTTCCCATTAACATCACACTTCACACAATTACTAGGGAAGGAATGAAAGATCTGCTTACCCAATCTCCGTTCAAGGCTGTAACGTCCACTGTGTAGATAGCCCACTGTGTAGGTTCATATGGATGGATGTCTTTCCTTCTTTAGGTGTGGATCCTGCAGTGCTGCACAGAAACACACTGCAGCTCCAGCACTAGTCGCAGCAGCAGCAGGAACAGCAGCAGCAGCAGCAGCAATTCCTCCAATACTGCCTATAGTAAAGCTTGCTACTTAGCAGAGACTCTACAATTACCATTGGAGCTCACTGGAGAAAAGAAGAGTTTGTCTTAAAGCTATGACTATTTTTTCCCTCCAATGTTGCCTCATAAGATGTGGAAAGGGTGGATTTGCAGATTTTTTTGGAGTGAGGAAAAGCAGTACAGCTGTAGGAGGTCAAGGTTAAAATTAACAAGAGTGATTGAGGCTACAATTTAGCATGACTCAAAGAAACACTGGAAACATTAGTTTTTAAGTGTCCTGCTAATTTAAAACACTGAGGGGGCAGGGTGAGATAATAAAGACATGCTCTGCAATTGCTGTATATTCTGGGCTAATATTTAATTTCCTATCATTACTCTATAATGATGTATGCATAAAATAAACCTATATAAGATGAAGTAGATGAATGTAGTCATAAAACTCCCATTCATGCATTTGGCAGCAATGGATAAGTCCTATCAACACACATTTGTAAGCTTATTCTAGGCATTGAGTGAATGACAATATTAGGAAATATTGATAATTTCAATTTCTATTCAGTGTTTTTGTAACTATGAACATAAAATGATATGTAGAATAACAATGGAAAGAAATATATGTTAATATAGAAAAAAATAGTTATGAACTGCTGAAGGATTATATTTTTGTAGCAATTCTAAATATATTCAAACTTAAATAAAACAAGACCAAATCTCATAGCTATATTAACTTGCTTTTAATGAAGGTGATGCTACTATTTAGGCAGTTAATGTATACTTGATGATGTACACAACTTTAATGTGTATATTTTTTCCAGGGTGTCCTTTAGAATCTATATTTTATCTTTTAAATTTTGTCCTTCATGGTCTTTTCAATAATAAGATGATTGAGGCCAGTTCCAATGATCTTGTGAAGAGAGTTATCTACACCCAGAGAGAGGGCTGTAGGAACGGAGTATGGATCACAACATAGCATTTTCATTCTTTTTGTTGTTGTTTGCTTGCATTTTGTTTTCTCTTTTTTTTTCCTTTTTGATCTGATTTTTCTTGTTTAGCAAGATAATTGTATAAATGTGTATACATATATCGGATTTAACATATATTTTTAACATGTTTAACATTGGGGAGGGAGTAGAAGGAAGGGCAGAAAATTTGGAACACAAGGTTTTTCAGGGTCATGGTTAAAAAATTAACCATGAATGTTTCAAAAATAAAAAACTTTAATATAAATAAATAAAATTTAAAAATATTTGTCCTTACCACTCTACTGAGACAGGTTTATTATTTAACTTCTAATATAACTTTCAAATGGTAAATAAAGGATAAGATAAGAGGATTAAAATTTAAAGGTAGAACTTCAGATTATTAATCTTTACTACTGACATATTATGCAACCTACTGTTAATGAACTATGTGCCTTGGATAAATCATTTTTATTTTTATGAGTCTTCAGGTTCCTCCTCTGTAAAAAGAAGTGGTTGCAATAGATTACCTTCTCTTCAAGATCAAAAAAAAAAAAATTATCTTTTTTAATAATTTATGGATATCCAAACTCTGGGCTAACATTGATTGGATTTTATCCTAGGGGCTACACTAAAATATTAAACATCCCTTTGGCTCATTTGACCTGATCATGGTTTTTATTTTTTCTGGGAAAATCTCCAAATATAATTCATGTCTTAATTTACATAAATGTGGCTAGTAGCATCCTAAACTCTTACAGAAGTATCTATATTAGCTACAAGAAAACCCTTATTCTACCCCACCAAAAAATGCAGAAGATGCATAGGGTTCACAAGAGCCCATAAATAAATATAGGAAACATTTTCAAAGGCTCACAATAGCCCACAAGCAAATTCTCCATTCTTTGATGGGTCTTTTTTTCACCAGGGCTGGGAAGTTCTTCTTACTCAATTCTATTCCATGATTTGGACTCTTTTCAGAAAGACACTAAAGAAGATTGATGACAAGTAATATCCTGATATTTTGACAAATTTCTTCATTCTCAGTCCCTTTTCAAGTTTCAGTGACACGCTTTAGTCTGTACTCTTACCCCCAAAGCAATTAAATTTTCAGGCTCTTGGACCTTTCTCATAAGACATCTTTTGCCCAAGTAACTGGAGACTGTAAGGGGAAGGAAAGTTCAGGTTTTCTGCTCTTCCATATCATGGCTTTCCCCCTTTATAGACCTATACCTGCAATGCCCACCCCAGAGGTGGTCGTCTTATCTTTTCAAGAGGCATATTGTTAAGGCAGCTCTCTCAGCTCTTTTTTTTTTTTTTTTTTTTTGACCCTCAAAAGCCATTATTGTCCAAGAAATCTTCCTTCTTTATTGAAAGGGCTAAATTATAGGATTAACCTACTTCCCTGACAAGACAGTTTCAAAAATGATATTGCCCATGAATTCCCCTTTAGGGCTATATGTAGATCTATGATATTCCAACCCAAGCTGATGCTATCTTAAGTCAGGAAAATTTACTCTCAGGAATTCTGTTTCCATGTATTTTTGCCCTGAGGTAGTCATTGACGATTCTTGGGTGAAGAAGTAAAAAAGGAATGAACACCCTTCATTTCACTTTTAAAGGTCACCATAAAAGACGACTCCTTCCAACAGAATCTGTTGTCCCAACATTTTCCTGGAGTTAGCCTCAATCATAAAATCCCTTCCCCCAAGCTCCAATGGACAGCTCCAAATCAACCAATTTTTTTTCTGTATGGATAGTCTTAATCAATGAAACCAGATTAGGAGTTTTCTTTTGCCCTCCTAATAAAGTGCTAATAGACATATCTATATCCTGTACAAAAAAAGACAAAGATGGCAAATAATTAACAAAAGTAGAAGAGATTAACAGGAACAGTGAAAACATATAGAAAAACTATGCAAGAAAGATCTTAATATCAATGATAACCATGATGATGTGTTTTTGATCTAGAGCCAGATATCCCGGAGAATGAAGTCAACTGGATATATTAGGATACATTACTAATAATAAGACTAGTTGAAGAAACAGAATCCCACTTAAGCTGTTTAAAATACTAAAAGATGGTGGTGTTAAAGGACTATATTCAATATGCCAGCAAATCTGGAAAACTCAATAGTGGCCATTGAATTAGAAAGATCGATTTACATCCCAATCCTAAAGAGCAAAAATTACTGAATGTTCAATTTACTAAACAATTGCACTGATTTCACATGCTATCAATATTATGTTTAAGATTGCTAGAGCTAAGCTTCAAGCTGGTTTTTGAAGAGGCAGATAAACAAGAGACCAAATTGCCAGCATTTGCTGGATTATGGAGAAAGCAAAGAAGTTTCAGAAAAACATCTACTTCTACTTCATTGACTATACCAGAGCCTTTGACTGTGTGGATCAAACAGAATGTGGCAAGTGCTCAAAGAGATGGAAGTACCATCTCATCTTAACTTGTGTCCTAAGGAAGCTATATATGCAGGCTAAAAAACAACAACAGCTAGAACCAAACATAAAGCAATTGATTGGGTTTAAGACATGAAAATGAGTATGACAAGGCTGCATATTGTTACCTTATTTAAGTTATATGCAGAATACATCATATGTAATGCCAGGCTAGATGAATCAAAAATTAAAATTAAAATTGGCATCAGAAATAGCAACAATCTCAGATATATAAATGATACCACTCTGATGGCAGAAAGTGAGGAATAATTATAGAAGCCTCTTGATGGGTAATAGAGGAAAGTGTAGAAATGTCAACTTACTATTTAAAAAAAAACAAAAACAAACCACTGAAGATCTTGGCAAAGATCTATTCCCTGGCAAATAGAAGAAGAAATGGAAGAAGCAGTGTCAGATTTTCTCTTCTTAGGCTTAGAGATCACTGCAGATAGCAACTATAGTAATGAAATTAAAAGACACTTGCTTCTTAGAAGGAAAGCTATGGCAAATTTGTAACGCATACTAAAAAGCAGAGACATTACTTTGCCAACAAAGATCCATATAGTGTAGTGCCAGAGAAACTGAGCAAGACAGAGATTAGAGACTTATTTATTAAATGGAGAGATATACTGGGACCAAATGGATCCATGGTTGGTCCCAGGACTGGACGAGACTATTGTCTCAAAGAATCCAGCCCTGAGTATTGGGACAGCAAGATTTTTATAGCATAACAAGAACAATGACATAATGGGGGAGGTACATGGATGGGGATAACCTAATGGGGGGGGGAGGCACCTAGGATGACATAATGGAGGGAGGTACTGGAGAGGTTACTGATATTCTAATGATGTCTAAAATGGATAGACCTTTATCCTGTCAAACATTAAGAAGGAATGATTATAGCCTAAAGATATAAAACCTTTATCTCATCAAACATTTAAGAGGGAATGATTATAGTCTGGGGTTTTAGGACAGAGCAACTGAGGTAGACCTTTATCACATCAAACATTAAGAGGGAAAGGTTATAAGCTGAGGCAGAGTAACTAAATAGGGCAATTAGAGAAACTGAGTTAGGACATTAAGAGAACTGTGGCACAACAACAGTTAATTCTATGACTTTTTTTTTTTCCAGTAATAATGTATGGCTGTTAGAGTTAGACTTTAAGGAAAATTGAATGTGCAGAATCAACACTTTTAAATTGTTGTACTAGAGATAACTTTTGAGAACCTCTAGTTCAGCAAGAAGATCAAATCAGAGAATACTAAAAGAAGTTGATTCAGACTATTCACTGGAAGACCAAAAGCAGAAACTTAAGTTTAAATATTTTGACTACATAGGGAGAAGACAGTTCTCATTGGAAAAGACCCCGGTGTTGGGAAAGATTGAAGGCACAAAGAAGAGAGTACAGCAAAGGATGAGACAGATAGATAGTGTCATGGAAGCAATGCACATGAGGTTTTGGGGGATAGTGAAAGATAGAAAATATGGTCTATGGAGTTGTAATAAGTTGGACTTGATTCCAAAACAACAAACACTTTGTACAGGGAGGAGGTATAGAGAATCAAAGATTTTGTATCTTCTAATAGGAGAGAAGATATGGAGAATTAAAAAAATATCTAGGTAATCTCATCAGATAAATAAGGATCACCCATATAATATGATTCTAAATGATATCTCTTAGTTGTTTTATGTATGTTCATCTAGCTTAAAGCTGTTGGTAGTCTCCATTGCTCAACCCCTTATCTCCTCTATTCCACTTCTCTTAACATATACATATATACACATGAAGTTTCAATCTTATTTTTTTGTGTTAGGGGAACTCATAATTTATACATTAATTCTTTCATTAAATATGGAATCATTTTCTTAAGCATATAACTGCCAGTGTAACTATTTTAAAAGCATTTAGTATTTGTTATATAAAACTTTCTGAAATCAGAGTTTGCTTCTATCAATAAGAATACTAATCTGACAGATAATTATAACATTGAATAATTAATAACTCAAATATCTTTCAAGATTTAGTAAGTTAAATTTACATTTAATCACTCATTACACATTTGAGAAAAAAAGGCAAACATTTGGAAAAATACATAAAATAAATTAGATTGATGTCAAGATTTATCCAAGTTGTGGAGTAGGAGGAAAGATTTTATATGGAGGAGAAAATTTAAGAAGTGAAATATGACAACTGAATGATTTTTTTTTTTTTTAAGCAGCACCATGGACAACTTTGTAGCTCTCTTCCAAATAGCTGGTTTAGATATACTAATTAGGCAGGCCTTCAACATCTTGGGCTTTAATTTCAAGACCCTAATTTTTTTGTCTAGTCAATTAGTTTCAGTAAGTCCTCATTGTACTAGTATTTCTTTTTGTTTTGATATTCAGACATGTCTGCTAAGAGAAAAAGTTAATTTGGGAGCCTTTTAAGGGTAAATATGGCAGAGGAAGGGGGCCCAGAATTAAAGAGGAGGAGAAGAATAAACTGGATTATTTTGGGCAAATTGTATTGTGCTTTTAATGACTTATACTAATTAAAAAAAAAAAGGCAGTAAAGACAAAAAAAAAAAAAAAACCCAGTAAAGAAATGGTTAACATTAAAAGATTATAAAGCAATATATTTGTTATTGCCAACAAACTTATGTTAATATTTTATATAAAGTTAATTAGACACAAAATAATATACAATATACCAATAGTTACTTTGTAAAGTAACTCAACTTTTAATTATCCACTGCTATTTGTCATTACTGTAACACTGCCCAAACCTGGGGCAATTTTTCCTGAGGATGGTCCTGCCATCTGGTCTGTGTGTGAAAAAGATATGAAAAGAATGCTGAAGCTAAATCACTGTATGAATGGAGAAGGACTTCAATTTTAGATCATACTTTGAGAGAGGACTTTAAGAATGATGGAAATAGAGTCTTAGATTTATTAATAGCAGACCAGAAATATACTCATATAAGGTCCTTTGACATTCATTTTTTGCCACTGTGGAGACTTCTGAAAACAGATTACCCTGCAGTGAGATTATACCCTCTTTCCTTCATTGAACTGAAACTTTAGATCATTCCCAGCTAGAAAAACTTATGCACTGTTATATTTTCTTTTGTATATTCTGATTTGGATAACTTTTCTGATTCCATGTTTTCTTTGATTAAAATGGATGCTAGTTATTAATGAAATTGTGCAACCTGTGTTTGGCAGAGAGGGGACAAGCTGGCAAATTTAAATTAAGTACTCCTCCTTTTGAGTACTACTATCAGGGAAACAGCTTTCATATCCCTAGTCTAAAAATATTTGAAGGATGATAGACATATAATCTAAGTTAATGTGCCTCTTAGAGGCAGGAAAGGGAAAAAAAAAAGAGAGAGAGAGAGGTTGCTCATCATTAGACTTGGAGCATGGAAAGCATAAAACATGTTCACAGTAGAGTAAATAAGTTAAAAATAAATAAAAATCTAGTCCACATCTAATCTGCCAGCTAGCATGATGACAGTCAGCATTTTTTAAAAGAAAGGCCTTAATTGATGTATTTTATTTTATATTTTATTAAATTAACAATTTAATGAATGCATCAGAAAATATATGACATTTTCTCTTTGTAGTATCCCCTAGATTTTTTTTTTTTTTTTTTTTGGTAAGGCAATTGGGGTTATGTGACTTGCCCAACATTATACAGTTAGGGAATGTTAAGTGTCTAAGGGCACATTTGAACTCAGGTCCTCCTGACTTCAGGGCTGGTGCTCTATCCACTGCACCACCTAGTTGCCCGCTCTAATTTTTTAAAGAGACTTCTATTTTTTCTCCTTCCCATATGTGACCCATCTTAAATAGGAAAAGAAAAAAAAAAAGGAAATTTCTTGTAACAAATTTCATGTTTAGACAAAACAAATTTTTTCAGCAGTTATATACTATAATGGGCTGAGGTTTGAGCTGATGCACTGAGGTCCCAAGTACGGGAGGCTAAATAGTAATTGGGCTATACTCTATTAATATACATGATTGGATAAAGAATGGTCCCTGCCCACTCTCCGTGCAAGTTCTGATGTGTTGTATAGGAAATGACGATTTTGGTGGATGGAGGCAGAGAGAGACAGGAAGAGAAGCTGGGAGAGATTGGGCCTGGGTTCGATTCTCCTAGCTGCTGGTCATGTGGCTGCTGGTCTAGCTAGCTTCTTGACTCAGCTGCACACATTGCTATCGCTGATTCTCTTCCACCTCTGATCCTTCTTCACTGAGAATAAAGACTGACGATTTTCCTCTAATCTGAATTCCTGACTCTGGCTGATTTTAAAATACGCTATCTTCACAATATACAAAAATATACTATGTCAGAGTTCTGTTTGTTTCATTGATCATCACTTTATAAAGGTCCTAAAAATTGTTCCTTTTTATATATCACTCTTATAGGATAAATTGTTTTATTTCTGCCAACTTTACTCCATATCAATTCATATAAATCTTTCTACATATTTTTGAAATCTTACAGCACAATAAGACTTCATCACATCCACATACCAAAACTTATTCAGCCATTGTTGTTCAGTTGTATCCAACTTTTTGTGACCCAATTTAAGGTTTTCTTGCAGACACTTGAGTGGTTTGCCATTTTCTTCTCCAGTTCATTCTACATATGAGGAAACAGGCAAACAAGGTGAAGTGATTTGCCCAGGGTTACACAGGTAGGATTTTGATTTAGGAAGAGAAGTCTTCCTCATTCCAGGGTCAGAACTCTATAAACTGTACCCTTTCCTGCCTATTCAGCCATTTCTACTCTTCAAAAAGGTAGACCAAATCATATCTATCCTTCCCAACCACAAAACCTTTATATGCATTTAGAGAGTATACCTTATTGTACATCAGTAACCAAAAAGATTTTTCATTGAGAACTTTTTTTTTTTTTACCTCCACCCTCCCACTCCTAACCAGTATCAATTTAATTTCCTGAGTAAGATGGGGATAAAGATGGAATTTGTGAGAGAAAGGGAGTAGGAGTTCGACATGATAGAAAGTGTTTTGCATTTGCAATCAAAGAAATTTGGTTTAATTCCTAAATCTGCCACTTTCTAATTGTATGACCTTGAGTAGCTAATTTCATTTCTCTGAATATCAGATTCCAAAGGAAAGAAGTCTCTTTATATCATGTAAGGCTAATCTTCCTGGTTAGATGAACTATTTATTAGAAATTTGGCCAACCATATAAATGTTCTTTCCTCCCTTTTATACCAACTCAGTCTTAAGAATGCTTCAGGAACAGAGCAGGGGGGAGTGACATGAAGCTCATGTTAATGAGTTCTTCATTCCCCATGGAGAGATAATCAGGGCACTACTCCAAGATTCATCAACATATTTTATTAGCATTATGTGACCTATATGGTTTATTTTTAAAAAGAATTACCTCAGTCAAATGTTTGAGAGTGCTTTACACAACTCTTTTAGCAATCAGGTTGGTTAAATTTCTGTAACACTTATAAAGCATCACCACTGGGTTCCCATGTTTTAACCAAGAAAATTTAGCTTTATTCATTCTTTCTCATTCTGTATTCCCCTTTAAATCACCCTCTTTAAAAGAAACTGTTGCAAATAACTTTTTCCCAAAGAAAAATAGTAAAATTCTCAGAAAGATATGATATTAGATACTGTGATATATTTATGTATCACATGCACAATTTCCAAGTGTTTGAAGGATAAAGTTTATTCAAGAAATGATCTTGAGATGTGAACTTTATAATACAATTGCATCTACATTTTTGGTACATGCCATATGAATGGAAATCCACTTAAATATTTCCTACATGTGTTAATAATACAGTGGTAGCATTACTCAGTAGTGCTTATTAAGTACTCTATCAGATGGTTTTGTACACAGCAACTTCAAAAGAATTTTAGCCCCTAGAGCAACAATTTTATGGGTGTTGTACTCCAGGGACTCCAGAGATATGAGTGTATGACTTTGTTTTCGTTTTGTGACAGGAAGTCCAAGCACAATTTTTCTTGTTGGCAAAAAAAGAAAAAAAGTGCAGTTCTCTTATTCAACTCTTCAAGGTCTTATTAAGAGAGAAAGATAACTAAGCACTTATCTTTAGAGTTCCTATTTTATTTATCACTGATTGTATATATGTGACAGATAAATCAAACTTTTAGGCTGAACAAAATTATTCCCTAAATGGCAGTCTTCACACAAACTGGTTCTATTGACTGCTAAGATATGGTACCTAACTACTTTTTAGCAGTTATTACCAATTGCTTGTAGAGATTTCCCCAGTTTGCTGCTTAAGCAGCTCTTAATAAGTTAATGAGAGTCATATGAATCTAGTAGTGTTTAAGGCAGTACTACCTGGATTTTAAATCACTTTTCTGACACATTCTGACACAAAGCAAGTCCCTTAAGTCCTCAGTCCCACCACCACCTCGACATACCCCTCCCAACTTTCTAAGGCCATAAATTGAAGAACAGTTATCCATCTGTATTGATGGAGAGAGTTCCCTGGAGAGATGAAATCACAGATCCCCCCCCAAAAAAAAAAGAGGTCAACAGGTTTGGGGCATTCCCTTCCCGTGGCTTATAGAAGCATCATTGTAAGATGGGGAGATTTTCATGATGAAGTAAAAATGAAAACTGGAATTTTTATAGATTCAATTTCAGGTCAATTTATATTCCAGGATAGTTTTATATACCCTTGTGTTACAGTACCTATTTTAAGTAAGATCTCATATTAAACTTGTAGAAGATGCAAAGTTTGCAATGTAATACCTGTCCACAAGGTGCTTATATATTAACTAGAGAGATAATACACACTGTACATATGTACAAGTAAGTATGTTACAATCAAATGACAGGTAAAGCAATTAATACTGGGGTGGCAGGGTGGGGGGAAAGTTCTGATAGGAGAATCCTGAAACTGTCCTTGACTTTTTGGGTGAGTCCTGAAACTCTCCTGACAGGGACCTACCCTTGGGGTGGTTAAATGATTTCATTAAGATTGGCCCTGGACCACTTCCTACTTAGCTTGAACTTAAGTTGTCTTTTTCCATAGGACATCTAGGCCTGGGGGCAGTAAAAACATTGCGTTCAATTGAAACTTCAGTCTCAAATTTCCTATTTAAAGGGCAATTTGGGGGCTTATTTCTTTGCAGAGGCCTAAAAGCAGGAATCATGCCATGCCAAAGGACCTCTCTTTGGCATAGCTGTTTGCCAGGACCCCTGCCTGTTGTGAAAACATTCTTTTCTCAACATTAACCCCTCTTTATCTCTCTGCCATGATTTCTCTGCTAGGACCTTTATCTCTGTGTCAAAACCTTGCCACTGAAGAAGTCAGTCTCCTAGCAAAAGCTGACTCCTCAGTGCCAATAAATTTTCTTTTGCCAGTCTAATATTTCAGGTTCGTGAAATCTTTCACGTTGGACCTGCGCCGACCAAAGAGGGGTTTCCACAACTCTCTGCGCTGCCACTAACCTCATCAGTTCCAAGGAGTGAACTATTTCTTTAAGTTGACACAGTAAAAAAACTATTGAACTAATTAATCGAACTAAGAGTTGGTTCTATGAAAAAGCCAATAAAATAGATAAGCCTTTGGTAAAACTGATTAGAAAAAGGAGGGAGGAAAATGAAATTAGTAGTCTTAAAAATGAAAAGGGAGAACTTTCCACCAATGAAGAGGAATAGAGAAATAATAAGGAGTTATTTTGCTCAACTTTATGCCAATAAATTTGATAACCTAAGTGAAATGGATGACTACCTCCAAAAATATAGACTTCCCAGACTAACAGAGGAGGAAGTAAATTGCTTGAATAGTCCCATTTCAGAAAAAGAAATAGAACAGGCAATTAAACAACTCCCTAAGAAAAAATCCCCAGGACCAGATGGATTTACATGTGAATTTTACCAAACATTTAAAGAACAATTGGCCCCAATGCTATATAAATTATTTGATAAAATAGGGAATGAAGGAGTCCTACCAAATTCCTTCTATGACACAGACATGGTACTGATACCTAAACCAGGTAGGCTGAAAACAGAGAAAGAAAATTATAGACCAATCTCCCTAATGAATATTGATGCTAAAATCTTAAATAAGATATTAGCAAAAAGACTACAGAAAATCATCTCCAAGATAATACACTATGATCAAGTAGGATTTATACCAGGAATGCAGGGCTGGTTCAATATTAGGAAAACTATCAATATAATTGGCCATGTTAATAACCAAATTAACAAAAACCATATGATCATCTCAATAGATGCAGAAAAAGCATTTGATAAAATCCAACATCCATTCCTATTAAAAACACTTGAGAGTATAGGAATAAATGGACTTTTCCTTAAAATAATCAGCAGCATCTATTTAAAACCATCAGTAAGCATCATATGTAATGGAGACAAACTGCAACCATTCCCAATAAGATCTGGAGTGAAACAAGGTTGCCCACTATCACCGTTACTATTTAATATTGTATTAGAAACGCTAGCTATAGCAATAAGAGCTGAGAAAGAGATTAAAGGAATAAGAATAGGCAATGAGGAACAAATTATCACTCTTTTGCCGATGACATGATGGTATACTTAGAGAACCCCAGAGATTCTGCTAAAAACTTATTAGAAATAATCCACAACTTTAGCAAAGTTGCTGGTTATAAAATAAACCCACATAAGTCATCAGCATTCTTATATATCACTAACAAAATCCAACAGTCAGAGTTACAAAGAGAAATTCCATTTAAAGTAACTACTGATAATATAAAATATTTAGGAATCTATCTGCCAAGGGAAAATCAGAAACTTTATGAGCAAAATTACAGACCACTTTTCACACAAATTAAGTCTGATCTGACCAATTGAAAAATATTAAATGCTCTTGGATAGGAGCGAAAGCAAATATAATAAAGATGACAATATTACCTAAACTAATCTATTTATTTAGCGCTATACCAATCAGACTCCCAAAAAACTATTTTAATGACCTAGAAAAAATAACAACAAAGTTCATATGGAAAAACAAAAGGTCAAGAATTTCAAGGGAATTAATGAAAAAAAAATCAAATGATGGTGGCTTAGCTGTACCAGATCTAAAATTATATTATAGAGCAGCAGTTACCAAAACTATTTGGTATTGGATAAGGAATAAATTAGTTGATCAGTGGAATAGATTAGGTTCAAGGGATAAAACAGTCAACAAATATAGCAACCTAGTCTTTGACAAACCCAAAGATCCCAGCTTTTGGGATAAGAACTTACTGTTTGATAAAAATTGCTGGGAAAATTGGAAACTAATATGGCAGAAACTAGGGATTGATCCATACTTAACGCCATACACCAAGATAAAGAGTCAAAATGGGTTCAGACCTAGGCATAAAGAATGAAATTATTAATAAATTAGAGGAACATAGGATAGTTTACCTCTCAGACCTGTGGAAGGGGAAGGTCTTTATGACCAAAGCAGAACTAGAGATCATTACTGATCACAAAATAGAAAATTTCGATTATACCAAACTGAAAAGTTTTTGTACAAACAAAACTAATGCAGACAAGATTAGAAGGAAGCAATAAACTGGGAAAATATTTTTACAGTCAAAGGTTCTGATAAAGGCCTCATTTCCAAAATATATAGAGAATTAACTCTAATTTATAAAAATCAAGCCATTCTCCAATTGAAAAATGGTCAAAGGATATGAACAGACAATTCTCAGATGAAGAAATTGAAACTATTTCTAGTCATATGAAAAGATGCTCCAAGTCATTATTAATCAGAGAAATGCAAATTAAGACAACTCTAAGATACCACTACACACCTGTCAGATTGGCTAAGATGACAGGAAAAATAATGATGATTGTTGGAGGGATGTGGGAAAACTGGGACATTGATGCATTGTTGGTGGAGTTGTGAACGAATCCAACCATTTTGGAAAGTAGTTTGGAACTATGCTCAAAAAGTTATCAAACTGTGCATACCCTTTGATCCAGAGTGTTACTACTGGGATTATATCCCAAAGAGATTATAAAGAAGGAAAGGGACCTGTATGTACACGAATGTTTGTGGCAGCCCTTTTGTAGTGGCTAAAAACTGGAAACTGAATGGATGTCCATCAGTTGGAGAATGGTTGAATAAATTGTGGTATATGAAAATTATGGAATATTACTGTTCTGTAAGAAATGACCAACAGGATAATTTCAGAAAGGCCTGGAGAGACTTACACGAACTGATGCTGAGTGAAATGAGCAGGACCAGGAGATCATTATATACTTCAACAACAATACTATATGATGACCAGTTCTGATGGACCAGGCCATCCTCAGCAACGAGATCAACCAAATCATTTCTAATGGAGCAGTAATGAACTGAACTAGCTATGCCCAGAAAAAGAACTCTGGGAGATGACTAAAAACCATTACATTGAATTCCCAATCCCTATATTTATGCACACCTGCATTTTTGATTTCCTTCACAAGCTAATTGTACAATATTTCAGAGTCTGATTCTTTTTGTACAGCAAAATAACGTTTTGGTCATGTATACTTATTGTGTATCTAATTTATATTTTAATATATTTAACATCTACTGGTCATCCTGCCATCTAGGGGAGGGGGTGGGGGGGTAAGAGGTGAAAAATTGGAACAAGAGGTTTGGCAATTGTTAATGCTGTAAAGTTACCCATGTATATATCCGGTAAATAAAAGGCTATTAAATAAAAAAAAAAAATTAAGTTGACATAGTCTTGGAAGAATTCATGGAAGAGGTAGAAATTGAACTGGGTCTTAAAGAATGGAAGATTCTTTATTTAAGATTTAAATAGAAGGAGAATAGGCTAACCCAGAGAAATGGAATCAGCAAAGGTTTGGAACTTGGAAATCAAATATGTTCAAGGGACAGAGAATAAAGTAAATATTAGTAAAAAACTAGTTTACAGAAAAGTCACTGGTCACCTTGAAGGGCAGTATCTTTCTTGGACCATTCAATTCATCTCCCTTTGCCTCATTGAAAAATTGAAAAGGTTGGGTTAAATGATCTTTGAAATCCCTTCTAATTCTAGATCATATGATGTTCTTCTGGAAGAATTTCATGTTTCAGATTTTATGAGATATTACCTTCAACATCCATGATTCCAGGATTCTAGGTTAGCTGAACTGAGAAATTCATGTAAGGGAGCATTAGCTAATAATAGTAGGGTTTTGTTTTTTTTTTTTTTTAATTACCTTAAAGCCAAATTAGTATACCTAAAATATTGGAAATTATTTCCTTAGGAAACTATAACCCACTGAACTTTGAAATGGTCACAGACAAGTAAGACACCATATTTTTAATTCCCAAAACTATATTAGGAAAATCCTGGGACTTACCCCTCTTGAATACTATTTAAACTGTCTTTGGAGTACAAGAATAAGCTTTTTTAGAAGTGTACCAATGCTTAGTTATTCCACAAGGAATAAGTGATCACTACCTTTTAGAAGTACTATAAAGTAAAGCCTGGAAAAAAGAGTATCTGTCCCATCTGATATCTGATGCCAGAAATATCTCCAACAAGGAGTGTGTGTGTGTGTGTGTGGGGGGGGGGGGGGGGGAGGAGCTGCCATTTCACACTTAAAGGTAAGGTTTTAAGTTAGTATAACATTTTGGGACATTATCACAATGAATGAAGCTTATGCTAAGATATAAATAAGTGGTAAAATGAGCTGGAGAAGGAAATGGAAAACAACTCTAGTATATTTGTCAAGAAAACCTCAAATGGGAGGTCACAAAGTGTCAGACATGACTGAAAATGATTGAAAATAACCAAATCCTTATAACAGATTTTGAAAGATGGGGAGAGAGGACATACCTCTACTAGTTAAGGGCTTAGGTGTAAATGGAAAGAAAAATGTCTATCTTCTAATATCTCTGATTCAGTTTCCTTATCTATAAAAAGATAAAAACCCTTTCACCATTTACCTCCCATTGTTGTTATGAAGAAACTGCTTCGTAAAGCATTAAGTGTTACAAAATGTTAATGATTATCAAGCTAATAGACCAGAACACAAAATCTAGGTCTTCCAAGTAGATGGCATGGTGACAAAAACAAGCAAACTCAAGGCATCAATTTAATAACATGAGAAGATTAAATTTAGTTCTCATTTCCTTTAGCTGTCCCCAGGGGAAAAAAGAACATCCTGTTCCTTCAATAACTTGAGCAAAGTACTAGTTACCCAACTATCCCATAATTCTTATTCATGTCTTTCTTGGAAATAAATCTCCTAATTTCACTTCATGTCTTTTTTTATAAGCTTCTATCTACTAAATCAGACAAGTTTTTTACAACTTCATTTGTAGCCATGATAGTAGAGAAGAATTAGGAGATATGATGCTGAGTGAACAAAGCTTTTGGTCAGGAAGAGTGTGAGTCACACTAAGGAAATAAAAGGAATATATTTTTTAACCAAAGCAATAAAAAATGAAGACCAATAACTTTGACTTATGATGTACTTTTTTAGTAGAAGGCAAACAGAAATTAATGCTTAATAAATTTTATTAATAAAGATCTGAATCAAAGACAGTTTCTGTTTTAGGCATAAGGGGGATATAATACCAAGGAGGAAACAATGTTTTTTAAAAAAAGTATCCTATTGATCTCAATTGAGGATATGGTGCTGATAGTTTTTACTTATGCAGGTATTTGGGCTAGGTAGATGTTGAATACATGCTTGTCATGTTTGTTGAATTATTGTGGTGTTTTAGGATCTTTTAAAAAGTATTAGTAATTCTCATGGACAAGAAATTCAATAATGTAAGTTGTGATTAATCTAATGTCTTGATTTTTCCTGAATCTTGTACCTATATAGATTCCCTGATCAATTGTTTAAGACTATATCTTTAAATTATCTGGTATTGATACCCCATAATATGTTAAACATATTTTATAGAAGCAAGCCATTGAACAATTGGAAGTTAATTGTTAACAAATTTGGAAGAAGCTTTTACAGAATTTAACAATATGGTCCAGAATAAGCACAGTTTTAAACATTGAGAATTTAAATGTTTCTCTAAGTTGAGGACTTAGTTCAAAGTGAGTCCTCAAATACACAACTGCTCTCTGAAAAATTAATGAAAAAGTGTTGATCAGTATTTCATTTAAAATGCGGAACCTATTCTTTCTGAGAGGCAATTTCAAGTAAGTTTTGGAGAGGTAGAAAAAAAAAAGATCAAGTTTATGTTTTGAATATTAAAGTCAAATATGGCAGCCTCCTCTCTCTCCACATAACAAGGTTATAAGAATGTGTCTATAAGATAGAATGCCACCCTCAGTAGGAAAACTATCCCCAAATATTTTTATAACAACAAAATATTATATTGAGTTTCTACACTAGCCATTGAAAATTAAGCTTCAACATGATATACACTAACCTCTGAGTTGGAATATGGTGTACCCTTAGAAGGACTGGTGAATTCTGAATTTTTGGTTTGCAACTATATGTGGGTGTTTTTCTTTCTTAAAACAGGTATATGGAGGAGGAAGAATTAAATTGATGAATCTGTGACTACAATAGAGACAAAGGACATAATGATCACAGAATCTATTATCATATACTGGGTTTAGCTAATACTACGGTTTTTAATGTCTTTTTACATTAATTTTTCTGTTACTGAGTTGGGAGACTGATGCCAAAATATGTGAATTAGGGTGATAATAAATGCATTAGCCTAGATTATACTTTGTCACTGCTCTTTTGCTTGGAAAACAAGTTGAAACCACAGAGCGTTTTCTTTTTGAAATGAGGACCAAATACTTTTAAAAATGCATAATAGGGAATGTAGAAGGTATTGAAGAAATCAGTTTCATGCAATGGAAAGAGTATTGGATAAAAATTTCAGGACATCAAGTTTCAAGTTTTTAGTTCTGTCATTTTCCTGCTATGGAATGTTGAACAAGTCCCTTAAAGTTTCTAGGTCTCTTCTTCCTTATCAATAAAACTGAAGATCAGAAAAGAATTATCAATCTTCAAGTCTGAAGAGACATTAATGGACATTCATTGACCAGTTAGTTGTTCTTCAATGGGTGAATCCCATCTAATTCTTGGTGTTTGACTTCTGTTGAACAGAATGACAGAGAAGTGACCATTTTATCTAGGCAATCACTGCCAATATGGATCAACTCTGGCTGCTTTTTTATATGCTGTGAAGATCGTGTATTTTTAAATCAACAGGAGTCAGGAATTCAGGTTAGGGGAAAACCGTCAGTCTTTATTCTCAGTGAAGAAGGATCAGAGGTGGAAGAGAATCGGCGATAGCAATGTGTGCAGCTGAGTCAAGAAGCTAGCTAGACCAGCAGCCACACAACCAGCAGCTCGAGTCTCGAACCAGGCCCAATCTCCCAGCTTCTCTTCCTGTCTCCTCTCTGCCTCCACCCACCAAAATCGTCATTCCTATACAACACATCAGGACTTGCACGGAGAGTGGCAGGGACCATTCTTTATCCAATCATGTATATTAATAGAGTATAGCCCAATACTATTTAGCCCTCACGTATTTGGGACCTCAGTGCATCAACTCAAACCTCAGCCCATTACATCTCCGCTTTCTTTTATTTTAGAACACAGGTGGTCATGCCATCCCTGACTCCTCAGGAGGTCAGAGCCCCCAAGGGAGAGTGATCACAGCCTTCCTAACTTCTCAGGAAGGAGGTGAAAGCACCGAAAAGGAGGTGATCACAGCCTCCCTGACTTCTCAGGAAAAGCGGTGAAAGCACTAAAAGGAGATGATCACGCCCTACCTGACATCTCAGGAAGGGAGATGAAAAGCACCAAAGGGAAATGGGGGTTGCTAGCGGTTTCTGGGCTGAAGGGTCTTATTATGCACAAACCCATCAGCATGGAGGTATTACACAAGCACATAGCAATACCAGAGGCTATTAGGGATGACCCTCCCCTCAGTCAGTGCAGGCTCGAGGTGGTGTAACAAACATGAATTGTACACGCAAGTAGCGGAATAGCAAACAATATAAATCAACATGGTGTTGGAAAAGATCACCAGAAGTCCTAGAACGAGGATATGTAAACAATAGTCACACATACACCTTCTTCAGCAGCCAAGAGATAGTCCAAAACCAATCTATTGTCCATTGCTTCACATGTCAGGAATCCAATGATCCCCTGAGTTTTTGAAGTCCTGCAAAAGTCTTTTATGTGTTAGGAATCCAATGATTCCAGCAGATTTTGAAGTGTTGTAACAGTCTTATTATTTCTCAGAGAATCCAATGATTCCTGAGAGTTTTCAAGTCCTATGTCTCAGAGAATCCAATGATTCCTGAGGGGTTTGAAGTCCAACAATCTTTGATGTCCATGAGTCAAACGCCATAACTGCCACGCTCTTTCAATGGTGAGCACAATCAGCAACAGAACCACCTGATATTTCTTGGGTCTTCTCCTTGTTTCAAGGGTCTACTCCGTCTCTGTGGACAAGGCGTAATATGGCTCATTGGCACCCATTTGATTCCTTCTCCACCTGTAGAGATACAAGCAAACCCTCTCCCCAAAGCAGTTAGCCTATCTGGTCCTTTCCATTCACCACTTTCTGGGTCTCTCCACATCACCTGGCGATTATCTAAAAGATAGTGAGCTGCTCGCACTGGACACTGACCTTCCGGTGGGTTATAAAACCTGTCTGCGGAGCCAGTGCATCTTTGTCAAAATCAAAGTTAATAGTATAAAGAGCTAGATTTAGAAGTTCTTTAGGTTATCTGTGCTCCCCTTTCTTTTGTTTTTGGAGGCGTCTTAATATCTCTGTTTCTCCTCTCCACTATTGCCTGTCCTTGAGGATTAAAAGGTATGCCCGTGTGTGTAAAATCTATATTGTGCACAAAAGTGTGCAAAATGTTTTGAAGTATAAGCAGGACCATTGTCTGTTTTTATTGCTTGTGCACCATAATGCAATACTTGTATGAGGAATTCAGACCACTTTCGGCTGTCTCTTTTGCTGCTGGCATTGCAAAGTGAATCCCGAAAAGGTGTCTACCACAACATGGATGAAAGACAGACGACCAAAAGATTTATCATGGGTCACATCCATTTGCCAGATTTCATTGGGTCTCAAACCACGAGGCAGCCTGGAGGCTCTCTTCCCTGGAGGCAGTGTAGGAGCGTGGAAAGGAAGGCAAGCCATACAGGCTTTTACTATGCTCCTAGCTTCCTCTCTTGTTATTCCAAATTGTAAACGTAAAGCTGGAGCAGCCTGATGATATTTAGAATGAGATACCTGAGCTTCTTGGAACAAAGGGGTATTGACCAACATAGTTAGAAGGCTATCTGCCTTTGAATTGCCATCAAATATGGGACCTGAAGTCCACTATGAGAATGGACATGTAATATATAGATCTTACCTGGATAAGTTTTCTCACTTGCTCTTGAAGTTTCTTAAAGAGCTGATATATATTAGAGGCTGCAAATTTTATTTGGGCTGTGGCAATTCTTTGTACCACACCTACTGAATAGGCCGAATCAGATATTATATTTATGTCTCCTGGATAATAAGAGCTAGAATGATCACAGACAATTCATTCTGCTGAGTGGACTGAAAAGGAGTTCTGACTACTCTCTTTATAGTTAGATCATGAGAGTACACAGCACAAATATTATGTCTGGATGCATCCGTGAAGATAGTTGGTCCTTAAGAGGAACTTTAGAAACTTTTCTTCAAGAATCCATTGCCAATTATGTAATAGTCTAGTTATCTTTAATGGAGACCCATGTAAAAATTTGGAGCCGTCAATAAATTTGCCACTCTGGGATGGTCTCACAACACACATTAATTTGTGTATTGGTATAAAAGGTGTATATCTTGTCAGGTCTTGTCCCAGATAATTGTACTGCTCGCTTAGTGAAAGAGAATCGGTGATAGCAATGTGTGCAGCTGAGTCAAGAAGCTAGCTAGATCAGCAGCCACACAACCAGCAGCTCCGAGTCTCGAACCCAGGCCCAATCTCTCCCAGCTTCTCTCTTCTCTCTCTGCCTCCACCACCAAAATCATATTTCCTTACAACACATCAGGACTTGCACGGAGAGTGGCAGGGACCATTCTTTATCCAATCATGTATATTAATAAGAGTATAGCCCAATTACTATTTAGCCTCACGTACTTGGGACCTCAGTGCATCAACTCAAACCTCAGCCCATTACAATATGCAAAAACGAACTTCCAGTAATGTCTTCATATGCTCCTATTTCTGCCCTCTATATGACATAGATAAAGATCTGATAGGTTATAGAGTCATGCACAAGGAATTGACAGGGGAGGGGGGATCCTGAAACTCTCCTCCTTGAAACTGTCCTTCTTGACTTTTGGGGTGAGCCCTGAAACTCTCCTCTGACAGGAACCCACCCTTCAGGTTAGTTAAGTGGTTTCATTAAGCCCAGGACCACTCCCTACTTAGTTCAAACTTAAGTGGTCTCATTTAGCTGGAGATCTGAACCTGATACTTCTATTGAGCTAAAAATCGACTCAGGACAACTCCCAATAAGTGGTCTCATTCAACTGGAAATCTAGGCCTGGGGGCAGTGACAGCATTGAGGGAATCTACTTGGTTGAAACTTTAGTCTCAGATTTCCTTATAAAAACCTGCGATTGTGGGCTCATAATTAATAGAGGCACAAAAGCAGGACCATGCCTTGTCAAGGAACCTCTCCCTCTCCTTGGCATAGCTGCCTGCGAGGACCCCTGCCTGCTATGAAGATATTCTCTTCTCAGCATTAACCCCTCTTTATTTCTCTGCCAGGATTTCTCTACATCCTTTATTTATCTCTCTGCTGTATTTCTCTGCTAGATCTTTACTTTTCTGTCAGAACCTTGACATTGAGGAAGTTAGCCTTCTAGCAAAAGCTGACTTCTCATCCAACAATAAATTTTCTTTTTGACAGTCTAACTTTTTGGGTTCAGGAATTCTTTCATGTTGAATCTGTGCACAGACCAGAAGGGGTTCCCACAACTCTCTGCACTGCCACTAACCTCATCAGAATCCTAGACATAAGTCCAATCCCTCTCCCCAGTTTTTTGCTTTGCTTTGTTTTATTTTGTTTTACAGAAAAGGAAACTTAGGGCCAATGATATTAATTGACTTGTCCAGTATGCCATAATTATGGTCCCCTGATTCCAAAATAAGAATCCTTTCTACTTCACCAAACTGCTTTCACTTTTTGTTTCCACTCTGCTTCTGAGTTTGTGATTCTTTCCCTTTTAATACCTTACTAAGGTTTATTAAGGGCCTATAGAATATATGACATGATTATCCCAATGTTTCCATCAGGTTTTTCTTCACCCCATTATATCTAAACTTGCATATTCTGTAGTTGTTCCACCAGTCATCACTTCATACAATTCATTTACCTATTTCCCTTTGCTTGATCTTGGGAACTGGGAAATTATAGGTTAGGGAATGTTCATGATTGAAATGAAGATAGTGGTGGGTTTATATCTTTTATCTTAATTAGAAAAATATTCACAAAGGAATAAGGGATTAAGCTTTTGAAAAATAGTGGAGATACCCACTGACTTTTGTTGGGAGGAGAGGTAATTTCTGAAGTAGGGATCTGGTAACCATTTTCTATTTATGGGAATATTATGCCATTGAAGAATGCTTTTAAACAAGTTAGAAAAAGGTACTGATAAAGAATCTTGGAGATGGAAATACATCTTGGTTTGATCCTTCATTTAACTGAGAATGAAATAAAGGCCAAGATGGATGAAATAATTCATTTAAAGTTTCAATATTAGTTAACAGCAGAGCTAGGATCCTAGTCATCCAACTTTCAGTTTATTACTTCCCACTACAGCATGTTGCTGTCCCTCATGTACCTCTAAACATGTTAGATAACAACTGTTAAGAATTGTCAAATAATTGATTTTTAAATATATGAGTCTTTATCATAAAAAAAGATTTTATTAAATCTACAAATGTGTTGCTTATGGTAGTGTGGGAAGCTATATACAACACAAGCCAAATCTTTTTTTCATGTCTCAGGAGCTTCCATTGCAAAACTCTGTTTTGTATATCTTTATATCCTAACATTTGTTGAATCCTAATTCAGTTGGTTTTAACACAGTATTGAAAAGAATATGAATTTGATCACCTTAGGAGGCTTGTTGGTTTCAAAAGGAGAGAGACTATTTACCTAACTATGGAATATATTTTATCATAGTCAAGTTACCTTCTGAACTCACTGGTCTCAGAGAAGAATCAGAGAATATGAAAGACTCAGTGCAAACCTCTCATTATTATTTGACAAATAACTCAAAACACATGACTTACTTGACAGTATCTTTCATACCAACAGAAAAGAGAGAAAGAGAGTATGCAAGGCAGATGCAGAGTGTGTGGAAACAGATTTTCCTTAAACTTCCTATATTAGTGGCACAAGGGAGTAAGAGACAGAACCTGGGGTTCAAACCCAAGCCTCCCAATTCTCAAGAGTGTGGGTTATCCAAAATTTAATCCTAATAAGACTAGGAAATGTATAGACAATACTACAAGACACACACACACACACACATATATATAATATGGATAAATATAAAGTTTTCCCATGAGATAGTAATGAAAATATTAATTCAAGACAGTTGGATCATGTTTAATCTTGAAGACTTAATAATAATACCAAGGTTTATGACATTATCCAGATTCTTTTTCTGGGAAAATCACTATCTCATTTTATCTTTCACTAGAAAAATTATATATATTCTATTCTGCAGTCTGACATGTTTAATAAGCATTTTAAAAAGCATTAAAATACATTTCGTATATATATATATATATATATATATATATATATATATATGCCATTGAAACCTGTTCTTCCAACAGATGAAACCTAGGAAGATTTCCAGTAATCTTAATGCATTAGAATTTACTGGTCCCATAGCATATGTAGGTTCTGCAACCCTCTCTGTTAGACTTTGGAAGTATACTTTCCAGGGATGTCCACATTGATAATGAGATTGACACATGCATTTTCAGAGCTAGCTTAGTGTTTGGGAGGGTGAAGGAAAGTGTGGGAGAACAGAGGTATTAGACTGACTACCAAACCGAAGGTCTATAGAGCCATTGCTGACCTCATTGTTATATGCCTGTGACTTGGATAGTCTACCAGCACCATGCCAGGATCTGAATCATTTCTGAGGATCACCTGGCAGGATAAGATACCAGACACTGAGGTCTTTTTTTGAATCAAACTGTCAAGCATTCCAAGTCTACTGCAGAGAGCACAACTTTGCTGGGCTGGCCACATTGTTTGAATGTCAAATGTATGCTTGCCAAAAAAAAAAAAAAAATTCTGGAGAACTCACACAGGGCAAGCACTCACAAGGTGATACAGGGACACTCTCAAGGTATTTCTTAAGAACTTTAGAAACAATTGTATGACATGGGAGACACTGGCACAGGACCACTCAGAATGATGTGCCCTCATCAGAGAAGGTACTATACTTTATGAGCAAAGTAGAATTGTATTAGCCCAAAGGAAACAAGAAATACACAAAATTAGAAAAGCTATCCCAAATGTTCATATGGACTATTAGTGTCCGACCTGTGGCAGAGCATTCTGAGCTCATATTGGTCTGATTAGCCATAGCTGGACACAATTGTAACTCGATTTTGGTCCTCTTAAAAAATGAAGAACAACAAGAAACAGGGTCCAGTATGCCATTGAAAGTTTTAATAACATCTGCATTCTAGTTCAAGTACTTCTTATCATTTGACCACTAGTTGTCTGACCTTGTCCAATTGACTTCCAATCCCAATATTAGGTGCCATGAATTAGAGACATTACTCTATCTTTGCATATGTCTTTTTCTTTATGCTCCTGATTCTTCCTTCCCCAGGAATGTTCTAATGCAAGAATATCCTCATTGATCATGTATTTTTATCCAATAATTGGGAAAGGGTAGTTTTTCCTACCATACTTGTTGCTGTATATCCTTAAGTCCACAAGCATGCCTCTTTTCTTCTTTTTCTTCTTTTTTCTCTTTCTCTATCTTCATCCTCATATTCTTCATCTTCTTCCTCTTCTTGTTTCCTCCTCTTCTTCTTTTCTTTTTCTTCTCATCCTTTTCTTTCTTTTTCTCTTCCTCCTCCTCCTTCTTTCTCTCTCTCTCTCTCCCTTCAAAAAAAGTTATAAAATGGGATGAAAAGACCTAACTATCTTCTGGCTCAAACATATTTATATGAGTACTAACATTGCTTCATGGAATTTGTAGGCTGTGAGTTTTTTTTTTTTTTTGAAGGGTTTAGAGAGGAATTTTAGTTTAAAATGTAGGCTTTTAGGAAAGCAATATTGAACTAAATGAGAAAAGGGAATGTGTTAGTGAAAAATTGGGGTGAGACTTCTTGATGATAGAGTGAGAATGTGGAAGAAGAAATAAAATGTGGGAAAATTTGGGGTGAGAGAAGGTATATTTTTTTTAGTTATCCCTTTCCTAGGTTATTTTTTCATAGCACTACATAGGAAAAAGTAGAGAGATGGAGAAAGGAGGTAAAAATTGGGGAGAAGAAGAGGTAGGAAATGAAAAGAGCAAAGAAATATTGTAATCAAGGAAAAGATGAGCAGTGGGTAAATCAAAAAGATCAGGACAGTGGGGATGATGTTGTCAGCTGGTTTCATAGCAGGGCCTCTTTTGTAAGCTTATAAAACTGATGGTTTAGTCAGGATGATTGAATATCTTCTTTCTGTCGAAAAGTAATCATGATGGCAGTTGATGTATCAGTATATAAAAAGTTCCACTCAGAAAGCAGGGAGGCACCCACATTCCTTGCTGGATTCAGGCAGAGAATTAAGAATTGAATAACATCCAAAACAATTATGGAACATTTTTAATCTATTTTCTTATAAAAGAGAGAATGAAGATGAACTGCTGACCAAACTCCCTGAAGAGTTAAGTATTTTCTCTGGAAAATATTTATCTGTTTAGTGGAATTTCAAATTTTGGTGGATCCACCTTTTAAAAACCAGTTATTGCTTCCAGGAAAACTTTGGAAAAATCACCATGGTGATGCACATAGTGACCTATTTAAAGGTTGAGGTTTAACAGATTTCTTATCTCTTAGAGAAAATTTTCTACTTGTTTTCTATGTTCCTTTATTCATTTTCATACTTCATATTTAAAAGTCTCTGTGATTTCCTAAGGGTCAATCTTCCTGCCACCAACATAGATTACAGTCTGTCTGAAGCATCATGTCTAGTTTTTCAAAGTTGTGACTGAAAAAAACAAAACAAAACAATTTTCGTATACCTGAGAGCCCTAGGAAGTGTTGTGGGAAAAAGGTTATATTGACGCCTACGAATATAATAGAAAAATGAATTTTTGCTCATATGTCATTTAGTATATAGCCTGTAAATAGAGGGAATCAGTGGACAAAACCTCCTATGATTGCAAAAACGGCACCTATGGATAGGACGTAATGGAAGTGGGCTACTACATAGTATGTATCATGAAGAACAATATCTAAGGATGAATTAGCTAATACGACTCCTGTTAAGCCTCCGATTGTAAAGAGAAAGATAAAGCCTAAAGCTCATAATATTGCTGGGGATCATTTAATATTACCTCCATGTAATGTCTTAAGCTAAGGTACAAACTGGGATTAGAAACCCCACTATGCTTAGCCGTAAACCTAGGTAATTAAATAACAAAATTACTCGCCAGAGAACTACTAGCAACTGCTTAAAACTCAAAGGACTTGGCGGGGCCCTAGACCCTCCTAGAGGAGCCTGTTCTATAATCGATAAACCCCGATATACCTCACCCCTTCTCGCTCAACAGTCTATATGCCGCCATCGTCAGCTCACCCCAATAGGGCCCCAAAGTGAGCAAAATCATCAAACCATAAAAACGTTAGGTCAAGGTGTAGCATATGAAGGGGGAAGCAATGGGCTACATTTTCTACATTAGAACATAACGGATTGTCTACTGAAATAAAGACATGAAGGAGGATTTAGTAGTAAATTAAGAATAGAGAGCTTAGTTGAAATAGGCAATAGGGTGCGTACACACCACCCGTCACCCTCCTCGATATAGTAACCTTTAATACCTAATTAGAATATGTCAAAAAGAGGAGAAAAGTCGTAACATGGTAAGTGTACTGGAAAGTGCACTTGGACAATCAAAATGTAGCTTAATTAAAGCATTTAGCTTACACCTAAAAGATTTCAGCTAATCCTGACCATTTTGAGCTAGATCTAGTCCTAGAAACACTATATTAAACTATTTTTTGCATCCACAAAACATTTATTAAGCCCTAGTATAGGTGATAGAACAGACAAACACCTAGGCACAATAGAGAAAGTACCATGAGGGACCGTTGAAAGATTCCATCCTGTAAGCAATAAAAAGCAAAGACTTCACCTTCTACCTTTTGCATAATGATTTAGCCAGTCAAACCGGACAAAACGAATTAAAGCCCGTCTTCCCGAAATTAAGTGAGCTATTGTAGAACAGTTGACAGAACGAACTCGTCTGTGTAGCAAAACAGTGAGATGATTTTACAATAGAGGTGAAAAGCCTATCGAACTTAATGATAGCTGGTTGTCCAAAAAATGAATTTAAGTTCGACTTTAAATTTAACCTAAGTACTTATAAACATTATTTAAATTTAAATGTTACTCAAAAGAGGGACAACTCTTTTGATATGTAGACAAACTTTTCTAGAGGATAATGAAACTCACACAAAACATTGTAGGCCTAAAAGCAGCCATCAATTAAGAAAGCATTAAAGCTCAAACTTATCTAATACTTAATACCTATAATTAATCAAAATCCCTAATCTTATATTGGACAATTCTATATTTATTTAGAAGGTATAATGCTAATATGAGTAACCTGAATATATTCTCCTTGCACAAGCATAAATACAGATCGGAACAACCGCTTACACTTAACCAAACAAATAATTATAACTACATACTAGTACCTTACTATATATTTTGTTAACCCAACCCAGGTGTGCATGTAAAGGAAAGATTAAAAGGAATAAAAGGAACTCAGCAAACATGAACCCCGCCTGTTTACCAAAAACATCACCTCTAGCATTTACCAGTATTAGAGGCACTGCCTGCCCGGTGAGTTATGACTTTAACGGCCGCGGTATCCTTTTAAATTGATGTCCGCATTTGACTAGTATGAATGGCACCACGAGGGTTCAACTGTCTCTTATTCCTAATCAGTAAAATTGGTAAGAGCTCTAAGGTTGAGCATAAAAAAGGATGTCAAATGAGCTCATAATTATAGGACTCCAGAACTTTGAACATGGGTGTGCATGGAGCATGGACGGGCCTGTAGTCTATACATACCTATGACCTTAGATTTAGAACAAGTATTAGAAACCATATATCTCAATCAACATATGAACATGTTTTAGACTTTCTGTATGTTATCTAGCTTTTACTTGAAGACCTTTGAGGAGCTCTCTACTACCTCCTCAGGCAATTCATTCCGCTTTGGGGTAACTCTAAAAGTGGCTTTTAGTTAGAAACTATAATCAGTTGGAGTCTAAATAAAAAAGAATACAGAAGAACTATCACTTTTCTGGTCTTAGACCCAGAGTCTCAGGTTAGAGCTTAAGATATCACTAACTTTTAAAGTTGCTACATCATACCATTGAGCTTGAAGTTCATTAAATCCTATAGATGTTGTTCAAACAAACTGCCATTTAGATATCTTTTGAATCTGTGGAATTATTGTGGTTTTTCTTTTTAATCCAGTTGTAAGACTTTACATTTATCCCTGTTAGAATATCAGGATCTTTTTAGATCTTTGCTTTTATTGAATGAAGCTCCTTTTTCTCTAATAGAATTTTACACACACACACACACACACACACACACACACACACTCACACACAAGTTAACTCATTCTGAGCTTTAGTGTTTTTGACATGATTCTTATGAGACTATACTACACTTTATGATTCATCATCTGTTTCTTGTCCTTGCTTCATTCTCTCTGCCATGCTTATAATCTAATTCTTCCCTTATTTCCTAGATTGCCTCAGTATACTCTCATGACAATCAAGCTCCTATTTTTACTTCTATTGATTTCTACCCATATGATGATATTGAAGCCAAAGAACTTGAGTAACTCTCCTAAGATCTCACAAGTAGTGAATATCAATAAAGAACTGCAGACTTCATAGCAGAAAGGCAAATATCATTCAGATTTTAAAAAAGAAGAAAAAAGAGTTGTAATATAAAATCTATTGATTGGTGAGTTTGAGTTTGATATTTTGGGAAAATTCTAGACTATATTGTTAAAAGCATAGTTAATGATGATTTAGAAAAGGAAGTGATGATCAAGATCCAACATGTCTTCAAGTCTCTCACGTTAGAATTTAATCTAGAGAAGTACAGAAAGTTGGATATACTCCAAGGTTTAAATGAAAATAGCTTGAAAACTGTGCTTACATATGAAGGATTGCTATTATTATTGTTATGAATTTCCTCAATCAAAATCCCATATTTCTTTTTTTTTTTACATGACCAAGACATTATTTTGCTGTACAAAAAGAATCAGACTCTGAAATATTGTACAATTAGCTTGTGAAGGAAATAAAAAATGCAGGTGTGCATAAATATAGGGATTGGGAATTCAATGTAATGGTTTTTAGTTATCTCCCAGAGTTCTTTTTCTGGACATAGCTGGTTCAGTTCATTACTGCTCCTTTGGAAATGATTTGGTTGATCTCGTTGCTGAGGATGGCCTGGTCCATCAAAAATGGTCATCATATAGTATTGTTGTTGAAGTATATAATGATCTCCTGGTCCTGCTCATTTCACTCAGCATCAGTTCGTGTAAGTCTCTCCAGGCCTTTCTGAAATCATCCTGTTGGTCATTTCTTACAGAACAGTAATATTCCATAATATTCATATACCACAATTTATTCAGCCATTCTCCAATTGATGGGCATCCATTCAGTTTCCAGTTTTTAGCCACTACAAAAAGGGCTGCCACAAACATTGGTGCACATACAGGTCCCTTTCCCTTCTTTATAATCTCTTTGGGATATAATCCCAGTAGTAACACTGCTGGATCAAAGGGTATGCACAGTTTGATAACTTTTTGAGCATAGTTCCAAACTACTCTCCAAAATAGTTGGATTCGTTCACAACTCCACCAACAATGCATCAATGTCCCAGTTTTCCCACATCCCCTCCAACAATCATCATTATTTTTCCTGTCATCTTAGCCAATCTGACAGGTGTGTAGTGGTATCTTAGAGTTGTCTTAATTTGCATTTCTCTGATTAATAATGACTTGGAGCATCTTTTCATATGACTAGAAATAGTTTCAATTTCTTCATCTGAGAATTGTCTGTTCATATCCTTTGACCATTTTTCAATTGGAGAATGGCTTGAAAATCCCATATTTCTGACATCACTCTCACCTTTCTTACTTAGCATCCATTGGTAAAGTCCAAGCAATATTTATCAGTTGAATTCTTCCATAACCCCCCAAAGACCTTCTGCTCTTAAATTGGGGTGAGGGAGGTTCTTAATCTTTTTTTGTGTGATATAGCCTTTTTTTGGAAACTAAGTGAAACCCTTTGTATCCCTTCTCAGAATAATGCTCTTAAATTCACAATATAAGAGATGCAGAATTACAAAGGAAACTGATTATGCTGAAACACAGATGTGATTCCCTCCCCCCATCTAAATTCACCTATTCCCTGAATTCTATGGGAAGATCTTAGGTTAAGAAGCCCTGCTTTAAAGGAACTGGATTTTTGTGTAATCAAATACCCTCAATTGTGTAGTATTATTTTTCTTTTAATGAAACTTTGTTTCAGATGACACTAAATTGTCTGCAGAAAGCAAAGGAGTTCTTCCCCCAAGGAAAATGTAAAAAAAAAAAAAAAATCTGACAGTTAAATTTTATACAATTAATTATACAATTTCCACATTTCTCTTTCATAGGACTTTATCATTAGAGACATTTGACCCCAAAACACCCCCAAATAAGAGGGGATTTCTGCTACTTTGTATCTAATTTTCTTTGAGTTTGTATTCTCTGGAAAAACCTGAAATCATAATTTCAGTTTGCAAGAAGCCTTCTTGTTTGCTTTGTGCATAAATAGAAGACTATAAAGCAGAATCTTCCTCACAGCAGCAAAATAGCAAAAAATCCTTTATATTGGCCTTTGAACTTCTTTTTATGTGGCTCATTGGTAACAAGATACTCCTTGATAAATAGTGTCCTACTTTAGTTTACATTTTTACATAGATTAACTGAAGAGTTCCCTTTGTAACAAGAGCATGTCAGTCACTTTTAAGGCAAAAGCAAAACCATCTTGGATTGCCGGTTAGCTGAAGTGATTGCTGTTTGGCAAGCCATATGAATTCATCTGCCAATGGATAGGCTCTTAATAAGCAATCATAATAAGACAAGCTAACTTGTATCCTTAACATGGTGAAATATAAGGACTGCCAGATTGGAGTAAGGAGGTGATGGATACAGCTTCTGGGGAAACATAGCAGTGATGAGGTCCCCTGGCTTTAGAGTGTTTTTGAACCTCAACAGAAGGACCTGACTCTTACATGTACTCTGCCAAGTTAGTCACAAGTTAGTCAGTCTTGCTGAGTCTCAGTCTCATCTATAAAAAGATAATAACAATAATACTTGAAGTTACAAGATTTTCAGGAGAATCAGTGGGATGATAGATGTGAAACCCTGTAGAAATACAGCTATTATCAGCATTTACTGTCTTTTCTTCTGATTATAAGAAATCGATATTTTTGTTTAGCTTACCAAATTGAGGGCAAGGAGTTAGCTACCCTCTTTACAAAGTAGATAATGGGGTGGCTTGGGAATATAAATATAACTGTATAAACTATGTCATTTCTAAATTTGTTTTCTCTGTTTTATCATGTTCAGTCCAGAAATAGCTTTGGAGTTTAGAGTGCTATAAGGTAAAGATGGAGAGAATCCCTCTTTTTTAAAGAGAAAAACGATCCTCAGAGTTTCTGTCCTTTGAAAAGTGTGTACTGCTTCTCCCAACTGTTTTGTGAGGTAGAGAATATTTCCTTTTCTATTCTATCAATCTGCCATCTCCAGCCAACACTAAATCCATTTAAAATTACATTGGGGTCCTATAATACAATTTTTATGAAGTACCTTTTATTTTGCACTTGGCTATTGTCTAACAAATGAGTGATTGATTTTCTAAAATTCTAAATGTATCCAGAGGTCCTTTTTTTTTTTTAAACAGCAAGTCAGAAGCCAAAAACCACTAACCCATACCTCCTCCCAGCTGCTTTGCTTTAAGGAGAGCTTTCAACTCAATCAATCTGAGTTCTTTTGACAAGAATGAACGACTGACATCCGGGTTTGTTGTTCTTAAGAAGTCTTACTGTGGCTGAGGGAGCCACTAGCTAGCAAGTCTTTGCTAAAGAGTTGCCAGGCAAAGTTATTATCTAGCACTTGTTTGCTACATTCCACAGGCCTCAGAAAACAATAATGGAGGGGAGGGAAAGGGAGATTCTTGACAATTCAGTTCTCTTGGTGATTTGTGACTAGCTCTAATTTAAAGTGAATTTTTGAGAGTTTTCCTTGGATCTTAGTTTGGAGAATACACTAAAGTATCCCTATAAAATTATTCTTGACTGAGGGAGGGGAGCCTCCCCAATTCTCCTCCTTTTTTCCAAGCTTCCCCTCAGGCATTCTGTTCCCAGGTAGACACTTCTCTATTTTCTTAGAGGATCTTAGGGTCTTAGAGGATCATAGGATCTTCAGCCAGAACAGATCCAAGCAAGATAATCAACTCAGTGCCTTCATTTTATAGATGAAGAAATTGAAAATGAGTGGTAAATTAATTACTTTGACCAAAATCATAAAGGTAGTAAGTAGGAAAGCTGGGATTTGAGCCCAAATATTCTAACTTCACATTTAAAATGTCATAGCATTTTCTACCTTTTTTTTTTTTTGGTCAGGCAGTTGGGGTTAAGTCCAGAGTCATTCAGCTAGTAAGTGTCAAGTTTCTGATGCTGGATTTGAACTCAGGTCCTCCTGCTTTCAGGGCTGGTGCTCTATTTACTATTTGACCTACTGTCCCCCTTTTGTACTCTTCTTATAGAATAAATCAACAAGCATTTATTAAGCACCTACTATGTACTAGGCACTATACTAAATGCTGGAGGTGAGGAAAGGGAAAGAAAGGAAATAAACTTTTTTTTTTTTTAACAGTAGCTATTATGTGCCAGGCACTATGCTGAGTACTTTTTATAAATATAATATCATTTGATCCTCACAATAACTCTTCAGGGTAGGAGCTATTGTCCCATTTTACAGCTAGAAACTTGAAGAAAACAAGACTTAAGTGATTTACCTAAGATCACACAGGTTGTAGTTGTCTGAAGCCAGATTTGAAATGGAATTTTAACTCTAAGCTTAGTATTCTATCTCCTGTGCCAACAACCACCTCTTAAAGAGAAAGGATAAAAAAGCAAAGACCAACTCTGTCTTCAAGGAGCTCACAATCTAAAGAGGGAGGGGAAGCAATAAGCAAACAATAATTTACATATAAAATCTACACAGGCTGATAATTGGGGATAATCTTAGTGGGAAGACACTAATATTAAGGAAGGTTGGGAATGGCTTATTTGCAGGTGAGATTTTAGCTGTGACTTGAAGGAAACCAGGGGAGTCAGGGACTGGAAGGGAGGAGGGAGAAAATTCCCCACTAGCATAAGGTATAGTTTGTGAAATTCTGCAAATTCCAAATGGTATTTAGAATAGAACAGAATCTTAGAACTTAAAGGGTCCTGAGAAATCATTTAATCACCTTCACTTTGCAAATAGAGAAAATGAATGAAGAGAGAAGTAATTTGGCCAAAGTCATTTAACTAGTAAATGACAGATTTGGGAAGTAATCAGACTTAGGCCTCCAGACTCTTAAGTCCAGTGTTCTTTCTTGTATAATGAGGTAACTTCTCTGCTTATTGCCAGTGATGATGACATCCATATCAGAGACAGATGCAAGATAGGCATTTTACCAAAATTATTAGTCATGTAAGGGTGTCTAACTTGAGCAGGAAGCACACTTTACTACTGCTCCCTTCAACACAAATGTTTTGAGCCTGCAGTAAATAAAAATAAAACAAAACACTAAGCCTTTTATTTCTATGAAAATGGGTCTTCTCTATTAATCAGCCAATCAATCAATATTTATAAAGTACTTTCTAGGAGCCAGGAACTGTGCTAAGCATACAAAAGACAAATGGGAGTCCATGACCTTGAGGGACTCACAATATAATTGGGGAGATAACATGCAAAATTTTTATACATTATACAAATAAGTTATGTATATGATAAACAGGAAATAATCAAGAAGGAGGACACTAGAATTAAGAAGGATTGGGAAAGGTTCTGAAAATGACAGGATTTTAGTTGAGACCTAGAGAAAGCCAGGAAAATCAATAGGCAGAGTTGAGGAAGGAGAATATTTCAAGCATGGGGATGAGAGGAAATGCCCAGTCAAGAGATGGGGTGTCTTGTTCATGGAACAGCAAGGAGGCCACTGTCACTGAATCAAAGAATATGTATCTGGGAGTAAGGTGCCAGAAAACTAGAAAGATGGGAGGGGTAATGAAGGTTGTGAAGGGCTTTGAGTGTCAAAAGAGGATTTTGTATTTGATCCTGGAGGCAAAAGAGAACCATTGGAATTTATTGAATGTGTATATTTGTGTGTGTGTGTGTGTGTGTGTGTGTGTGTGTGTGTGTGAGTGATGGTTGGATCTTTGCTTTAGAAAAATCCCTTTGGTGACTGACTGGAAGATCCACTAAAACTGGGAAAGGCTTGAGGCAGGCAGACCCACCAGCAACCTATTGCAACAGTCCAGGTATGAGTGATAAGGGCTTGAAACAGGATTATGGAAGCATTAACAGAAAAGAAAGGAATGTCTTAGAGAGATGTTGCAAAGGTGAAATCCACAGCTTTTAGTGATTGAATGGACATGGAGTGAAATAGTAAGGAGGATTCAAGGATGACTCTTAGTTTGCAAGCCTGAGGAATTGGAAGGATCATGCTATTCTTTCCTATTTGTTGGTCAGAGAAGAGCTTCTTAAAGTTTTCCACTCCCAACCTTTTTTTAGCAAGAAATTTTCATATGATCCCAGGTATACAAGTATATAAAATTGGTATAAAATCAAACATTTACTGATAATAAATCATAATTTTGTGACCCCCATATTCAGTTTTGAGGCCATATATGGGGTCATGAACTTCAGTTAAAGAAGTTGAGGGTTAGAGTACTTTGTTATGCTTCTTTATAACAATACCATACTAAGCCCTTTAAAAGACATATTATTGCTTTTAAATTCAGCATCAGCAGAATTAGTGATGAGAATGTCTTTTTATTCATATTGGCTTCAGTCGTTATATATGGTATAATCAAATCATTCATGTTCTCAGCAAATGTTTATTAAGTAGATATTGAGGAAGATAAAAAATTAAATTAGACCAAGCTGTTACCTTTCAATGGCTTATAGTCTCCCAGGATAATGCAAAGCTTTGTAAAACTGAGAACTAGAGAAATGAAACTTATCATCATCATCATGGTTATGAAGATAATTAGTTCCAGTTAGATGATAAAATATAGTAAGAAAGCATAAACAATGTGGTATGAGTGTAGATGAAGAAGAAAACACTAAAGTAAAGGTCCTCGTGTATATATTATGATGATTTATTATGATTATCAATAAAGACAAAAGATGCTCCTAAGCACAGTGCTAGGAATACTGATTATTTCTCCCATCCTGAGAAGTAATGAAGTTGAGGACCTTCCATAGTGTAGACTGAAATCTCCTGGGCCAAGAAAGGCTGTGTCCTAAATTTTCTCACAAAAAGAGGAGTTATATGATCATAACAAAAGTCTAGCATTGATCAAGAAAGTTCCCAGGTATGTAAGCTCACAGGCCAGACCAGAATCAGAGGTTGGGCACAGGATCAGATGTCTGAAAAGCCAATCATGAGTCAGGAAGTTCGGGAGGCCACTCTGACAGGGTAAAAGATAGATGACTTTATAAGATTTTGGATTCAGTTATGTTTTTAAGTCCCATCAAAGGACAATATTACCTTCCAGTTTTGTTTAAATTAGTTCAAGTTGGATAACTCTTCTTGCTCTCAAAGGAAATGGTCATCTTTAAGTAGGGGCAGATGCATGTTATATAGTTACAAAAACCTGAAGAAATAGGGATTGTAGCACATGTACTAGAACCTTTCTCTCAACTAACTCACAATGGCAACTCTATCTCCCATTAGGTGGTTATTACATCCCTTCTCAGGGTTCTAGATTGAAGAGGGTAGGTCAGTTTGAATACTGTAGCTCACAAAAAACCATCAGTGCTCTTTTTTCTTTCATGATTAATTTATGTCAATTTGCTAGCTAGATTTAATTCTATCTTAGAAAGGGGACATTTCCCCCCTAAAAATGTATAGTAAAAACAAGTATAAAATGCTCTTGCAAAAGTCTCTCTTCTCCCCTCTGCCCAGTATATACATTGTCATGAGGGAAGTGGATCAAGCTGAGAACACTTCTGACAAAGGTCCAACCAAGCATAGAATACATTAATTCACTTAATATCTTTAATTGATTGCTTGATTCCATAGAAATGTTCTCATCTGATAAAGGTATAAGGGCTAAAATTTTTTGCTAGTTACTTTAAGTGTGGGAAGTATTGACTAAATAACTTCCCCACTACTACCATCCCAAACCTTCAATTATGAATTATACTTTAATATTTTGTTTGCTTAGCTACAATAAATGCTTTATTTCCCTGTATCTTCTGAAAATTTACCTGCCTTTCTAACTCCTTCCCAAAGTGATTATACATGAAATCTGATGACATTATATATATAAAAAAAAAAAAAAATTCATGCCCTGAATGAGGACCCACTCTATTTCCTGGGGAAAAAAACAAAACCAAAAAAATTTGACCATCCTTCAAGAAACTGTGCATATTGATAAAGCCATCCTGGCATTTGAATTCAAGAAGAAACCCACCAAAGTTCATACTCAACGCTATTTGTGCTATGAACCTCTTTTAACTATCAGGAAAAGGAAAGATAACATCTAGGCCTTAAAGAAAATTTCATCTTTGTTGTTCTACCAATTCACAGGCACAACAAATCTTATTCCTGAGCACAGGTTCTGCTCTATGCAGACACTCTGTTAGCTATTTTGTTGAATTTATTGCTTTTTCAAATTAATTTAATTTTTGCTGATGTCTTTTGATTTTATATCCCAAAGTATCCTTCTCCCTCTGCTTGCCAAAAAAACATCCTTTTAAATAAAGAATAAAAAAGAGGAGAAAAATATTCAACAAAATTAGCCAAAACATTGAAATTTGACATTATCTATAGTGTTCCATACCTCCAGGCTCTCATTTCTGTAAAGAAATTGGGGATTGGGAAGGAAGAGGAAAATATCTTGTCATCTCTCTTTTGGAGAGTCAAGATCTGTCATCACAGCATACAGATATAGCTGTTTTTTGTTAAACTTCCCATTTATATTGTTGTAGTATTTATATATATATTGCCATTCTATTTACTTTACTCTGAACTAATTCATATGTCTTTTCAAGTTTCTGTGTATTAACTGTATTAATTACTTTTACTGTAAAGTAATATATCATCATATCGATATACCACAACTTATTTAGCCATCCCATAATTAATAGCCATCCAAATTGTTTCTAGTTCATTGCTACTACAAAAAGTAATGCTAGAAATATTTTAAATGTACATAGAGCCTTTCTTTTGGAGAAGGGCTTCAGATCCTGTTCTCCAGGGAATCTGTTAGGCATAACAGTTTGTTAGACATGATTCAAGTCCAATGTTCAGCAAATGCATCTGACCTTTGGTGTGATAAAGAAAATTTTCTTTCTGGCTTCTTTCGTCTTTTTATATAATACTTGGAAGCAATTTATCTACAGGAAAATATGACATACTGTCCACATAAATGAAAATGAGAATATGCTTAGAATTTTTAAAAGTATAATTTTTAAGTTGCTGAGATATAATTTCCCTTATGACTTCAATTTCTCCAAATATTTTAAACAATACAGAAAAACATTTGAATAATATACTTTGCTAAGTTTCTTTATGTGGAGCTAGAAAATCTGGTTTACAATCCTGGCTCTGCCACTTACTGCCCCTAGGAAGGATACCTCCACTCCTGGTTTCCTCTTTTATAAACTAAAGGGATTGAATTTAATCACTTCTGAGGATCCTCTAAACTCTAGATCTCTAGTGGCTTCTTTCTCTGAGTCTATGATCCTATAATCCTGGTTCTTTCAATTTATGATACTGTTCTTAGCAGTGAATCCCACAAAACCCATACCTTTACATGAAACCAGGAACAATTAGGTTCATGATGATAATAAGTGAATCCCTAGCTCACTTTAAAGCTCATCTCCTACTAGATTATATTGATTTCTCTCTTTCCCCCATTCCTAATTTGTGTTCTAGCTCATATTAGTTTGTATTTACTTTGTACAGTTTGTATTTACCTACCTGTATACACACTGTTTTCTTCCAGTCAAACATAAACTTGTTGAGATCCTCTTTATGAGGGATTCTTTTGTTTTTGGATTCTTTTGTATCCCCAGGACCTAGTTCAGACATTCCATATCCCACCTCCACATCTTTTCATGGGCTATCCTTTATGAATTCTCAACTCTGCTTCTTATAATTTCAAAATTCCTTCAAATCTCAACTCGGCTCCTAGGAATCCATTCTGGATGTCATCAGCTACTAGTGCTTCAACTCTCTTTCCCATAAATTGCCTAATATTTACTTTTTGTGTATGTAATGAAGGGGATTTAGTTTCCCTCACAGTTCAGTTGATGTAATCACAGAAAGTGATAACAGGGATAACAAGGTATTAATATGCTAACAATGGGGAAAATATCCTGCTATTCCTTTATGAAATGTGAAAAGACTCTTTTTTGAATCAGAGTGGGGAGCCTGGCCATTGACTAGGCAGTCACACTATACCCAAGGTGTCTTTTAAAAAGAAGCTAGTCATTTGAACAATTTTATAGTTTGAAGCATTAAAGGCAAACAACAGTTTTGTGGAGTGTGACCCCCTACATGTCTACTAGAGTGCAACAGGGGTACAGTGGAAAGATTTTTCTCTCCCCATCAGCTGTTGCTCACTACAGAAATACTCATCAAATAGAAAATACCAGAAGCCAGTCCTGTGCTGGGAGTGAAGTAGTTTGAGCTAGGAAATAGAAATGCACATTTTTCATAATACATGTCTGTCTATACAGACAAACAGATATAGATACAAAAAGGCTGTATTCATTGCAGGAGACAACTTCAAGGAACAGTACTTCTAGCAGTAAAAAAAAGAGAGCTGACTATGTATTTGGGAGAAAACAAGCTCTGGCTCTGTGAGCTATAAAGAATAGCAGACTCAGGGAACCCAGCTGGGCAACTTGCCCAGCAGAGACATTGCACCAAGGGAGGCGGGTGGGTAGAACAGATATAGAAAGGATTCAATAAAAAAAGAAAGGGCTTTCAGGACCCTGAAGTACTGGAGACATGAGTTGTCTTAATTATGCATTTTTTACATGTGTCTCATCACCTTGGCATACTGTGCTCACTTCTCCCACTGCTCTGTGTGTCTGTGGGTGAGGGTGAGGCAGATGTTTTAGGAGAATGTTATGTAGCTTTTGTTCTTATTAATACCTTTTTCTGAGTTAATTGTGTATAACAATGAGGGCTCATGAGCTATAATTTTAGAAGTGCAGATCCACATGTGAGAGTAGTCATCTGTCCCCTTTTGTAATAAACCTGAAAACATGTGAGTTCTGAGGCAGTCCAGAGGGCTACATATATTTTGTCTTTATTTATAGAAGGTTGTGTGTGGTGTGGTATGGTGTGGTGTGTGTGTGTGTGTGTGTGTGTGTGTGGTTGTATTCTGTGCTAATCCCTTCTTCACCCTTCAATCCCAGAATGTAAGTACCTTGAAAGCAGAGATTGTTTTATCTTTTAATGGCTCAAACCAAACATGGTGCCTGAAATATAACAGGTATTTAATAAATTTGAATTGATTGACAAATGCATTTCTAGGTGCTAGAGTTATGATTAAGATTTCCCCCTATCCCCAAGAAAAGTTCCAAAAAACTTGTCTAAATGAGGGGTATATTGTTGGACAAGAGAAAAGATTCTGTTAGTATTATAGAAATTGACTTGGAATATGCTATCTTTTGAATAGAACAGGATTCCAAGGGAAATATTAGGTGTAGTCAAAATGAACTAATTTCTGATTTCCACAAGGAAAACAGAGTGGAGGATACAAATTATAAAAAAAGAACCAAACTCCTAATATTGAAACCTATTGGTATAAACACAGAATGTTGTCAAACTATGAATCACGAGTTACTCAATACTAGAATAACCAATGCTAAAGATCCTGCAGCCCCTGGAGAACAGAATCCTCTGGAGAATATGATTGCATAAAGAAACCCCAAAATGGTTTCTTCCTTCTTTTTATATTAGAAGACCTGTCAAGAATCCCTATTGGATCATAGTTAATTCAAGAGAAATGAATGGATTTGACTCTATTAGTGGCACAATGATCTTGAAGAAGTTGTTTGATTTCTTTGAACTCCATTTTCATTACCTATAGAATGACAATAATAATACTCATCACACCTACCTTACAGGGTTAAATGAGTTATTAGTGTTATCATGGTATTAGTCTATAAATCACAAATCAAAAAAGTCATAGCGATCCAATACAATAGCACATACATTCAACAAGTTTTTTTTTAAGTGTATTAAGACAGACATCAATTTGAAACAGATTTTGTAGGATTCACTTATCCTGCTAGAAAGTGTTTCTGAACTATAAAATCAGCTGAAGTCATTTTCTTGAGCAATTCTGCTTCAAGGAATTCACTATGAACTGAACTTGCTAAGAACTGAACGCTGACCTAGTCAGAGCAACAAGTATTTATTAATCACTTTACTATATGTCAGGCTCCATATTAACTGCTTAAGACACAATTTGTTCATTCTTTTCAAAGAGGACCAATGGTGCCTTGAGTTCACTTTCTAGTGAATTGGATTTAAGTGAGACGGAATTGGAACAAAGTTATCAGCTTCACTCTTTCTTCCAGAGTCATTGAAGTCTACTCAAAGACAAAAATCAAGATAATTTTTGATGGCCGAATGCAGTGGATGTCCTTGGTGTCTTTGATGTCTGACCAAGCTCTAAGTGTTCCATTGCACTTGTTTCAGCTGCCTCAATTGTCAATGAAACAAATTGTTCTCAACTGCCCGTTCCAACAGGGGATGTCTTCAAGAGTAACCAACAGGTCTTAATCTTATCTATAAATTAGGGCAATATCTACCCCAATCATGTGAAGGGCACAAATATAAGCAAAGACAAAAACAACACCACTCTCATGGAACTAAAAGGGAAAGACAACTTACAAAAAAAGGGGAGGAAAGGAGAGAGGAAGGAATGGTATACTTAGGGTATGTTGTCAAAGTCCAGTAAGTCAGAAATAGAGCTGGAGGGAAATAAGAACTGGTTAATCTATGCCCCCTCCTCAAAATAAGGAACTAGTAAATGGGAGAAAGGAGCTGGCATGGCAGAGGGATTGTCCAGTGTGAGAAGGTTATGTGGAATAGATGTATGTGTGTGGAGACTTCAGGTGTTGGTAAAAATTCAAAGTAAAGTTGAGCCATGTTGTCAAAATCCTATGTCCTGAGAAGATGTGAAGATGGATAAGATATGGTTCCTGCCCTCACAGGGTTTATAATCTCATGGGAAGATATAATGCCAATGCAAATGATTGTAAGAAAAAATAGGATCCATGATTTAGACATAAGGGTCCATGATTTAGACATAAAGAACGAGATTATAAACAAATTGGAGGAACATAGGATAGTTTATCTCTCAGACTTGTGGAGGAGGAAGAAATTTGTGACTAAAGATGAACTAGAGACCATTATTGATCACAAAATAGAAAATTTTGATTACATCAAATTAAAAAGGTTCTGTACAAACAAAACTAATGTAAACAAGATTAGAAGGGAAGCAACAAACTGGGAAAACATCTTCACAGTTAAAGTTTCTGATAAAAGCCTCATTTCCAAAATATATAGAAAACTGACTCTAATTTATAAGAAACCAAGCCATTCTCCAATTGATAAATGGTCAAAGGATATGAACAGACAATTTTCAGATGATGAAATTGAAATTATTACCACTCATATGAAAGAGTGTTCCAAATCATTATTAATCAGAGAAATGCAAATTAAGACAACTCTGAGATACCACTACACACCTGTCAGATTGGCTAAGATGACAGGAAAAAATAATGATGATTGTTGGAGGGGATGCGGGAAAACTGGGACACTGATACATTGTTGGTAGAGCTGTGAACGAATCCAACCATTCTGGAGAGCAATCTGGAATTATGCCCCAAAAGTTATCAAACTGTACATACCCTTTGATCCAGCAGTGTTTCTACTGGGCTTATACCCCAAGGAGATACTAAAGAAGGGAAAGGGACCAGTATGTGCCAAAATGTTTGTGGCAGCCCTGTTTGTAGTGGCCAGAAGCTGGAAAATGAATGGATGCCCATCAATTGGAGAATGGTTGGGTAAATTGTGGTATATGAATGTTATGGAATATTATTGTTCTGTAAGAAATGACCAGCAGGATGAATACAGAGAGGCTTGGAGAGAATTACATGAACTGATGCTAAGTGAAATGAGCAGAACCAAGAGATCATTATATACGTCAACAACAATACTGTATGAAGATGTAATCTGATGGAAGTGGATTTCTTTGACAAAGAGACCTAATTCAGTTTCAATTGATCAATGATGGATAGAAGCAGCTACACCCAAAGAAAAAACACTGGGAAATGAATGTAAACTGTTTGCATTTTTGTTTTTCTTCCCGGGTTATTTTTACCTTCTGAATCCAATTCTCCCTGTACAACAAGAAAACTGGATCTGCACACATACATTGTATCTAGGATATACTAGGACATATTCAAGATATATAGGATTTCCAGTTCTGATGGATCAGGCCATCCTCAGCAACAAGATCAACCAAATCATTTCTAATGGAGCAGTAATGAACTGAACTAGCTATACCCAGAAAAAGAACTCTGGGAGATGACTAAAACCATTACATTGAATTCCTAATCCCTATATTTATGCACACCTGCATTTTTGATTTCCTTCACAAGCTAATTGTACAATAATTCAGAGTCTGATTCTTTTGTACAGCAAAATAATGTTTTGGTCATGTATACTTATTGTGTATCTAAGTTATATTTTAATATATTTAACATCTACTGGTCATCCTGCCATTTAGGGAGGGGTGGGGGGTAAGAGGTGAAAAATTGAACAAGAGGTTTGGCAATTGTTAATGCTGTAAGTTACCCATGTATATATCCTGTAAATAAAAGGCTATTAAATAAAAAAAAATAAAAATAAAAATAAAATTACATAGCTGAAAAAAAAAAAAAACATATATAGGATTGCTTGCCATGTAGGGGAGGGGGTGGAGGGTGGGAGGGAAAAATCGAAACAGAAGTGAGTGCAAGGGATAATGTTGTAAAAAAAATTACCCTGGCATGGATTCTGTCAATAAAAGTTACTATAATAATAAAAAAAATACTTGATTAATTCATGACTGTAATTAATACATTAATACGTGATTGTAAATGTAGTAGTGGCAAGAATGTGGGGTGGAGAAGGATCATTAATGACTGAATTGGGGGAGGTGAATCGAAGAAAATAAGGAAAGGAGACATTTGAAATTGGGCCTTAAACAAGAGGCAGGATGTCACTTGGAGGTAGTGGGAGTGGGGTGGGATAATGTCATTTCTGGTATAGGGAATAATGCAAGGAAAGATATAGAAGCTAGAGAACATGAAATGGGAGAGGAAAGGAACCTTGCATAACAGAATATGAAATCTGGATTTTATTTGATATACGATAGGAATACATTAAAGGATTTTAAGCAGAGAAATGACATGTTCAGAGTTGTGGACAAGTAAAAGTTAGCATCAAAAGAATCTACACTGATATAAATGTTTAATTAAAAAAAAAAGAGGAAGAACCAAGATGTATGAACCTGAGAAAGTATTGAAAAGCAGGACACAGTCCTTTACCTATAGAATGAAATAGGAAAGTGAAATCTATATTCACAGAATTTTAGCTACTATTAAATACTTGCTAACAAAACCAGCCTTTTCCTATTGCTACTTCCTGGCACCTTTCTCTATATTTCCCTTTTGATTTTCTGTTGCTGATATTTCAAAATCCTGCTTTCTTTGAAGTGTTTTTTTTGTTTTCCTTTTTTTTTTTTTTTTTTGTTAAACAGTATTTTATTTCTTTTTCCAATTACATAGTTTTCAACATTCATTTTTTTAACTGAAGCTTTTTATCATCAAAATATATGCAAGGATAGTTTTTCACCATTGACCCTTGCAAAACCTTGTTCAACATTCATTTTTAATAAGATTTTGTGTTTAAATTTTTTCTCCCTCTCCCTAAGAAGGCAAGCCATCTGAGATAGATTATACATGTGCAATCATGTAAACATATTTCCACATTAGTTATGTTATAAAGAAGAAATAGAACAAAAGAAAAAACCACAACAAACAAAAACAACCCAAAAAGTGAAAATAGTATGCTTCTATCTGCATTTAGACTCCAAGTTCTTTCTCTGGATGTAGATATCATTTTCCATCATGAGTCCCTTGGAATTATCTGGGATTATTGTATTGCTGAGAAGAGGTTAGTCAATCACAATCGATCACTAGACAATGTTGTTGTTACTGTGTACAATGTTCTTCTGGTTCTGCTCACTTCACTCAGCATCATACTATTTCTTTTTAAAAGATTTCTTTTAATCAGATTGCTCTTGCTAGCATGAACTGTCAGTGGTATGCATTTTAGGAGGCTTTGGCCTTATGTTGTATTACCCTGGCAACTAGATTTACAGGCAAAGAACTGGCCTTGAACTTGTCAGAGTCTCTGACAATGTGAACTCAGCTCTTTTTATTCTCTAGCAAATCAAGTTGTCATGCCAACTGCTAACAATTAAACCCATCTCTCTCCCTTCTCTAGCTTTAATTCAATAACTTAAAAAATGTTTCGTATATAATCCAATTGGCCTGAATATATGTATTACTTGAATGTGCATATGGGTGTGTGTTTTTTAACAGTGACTAATAACCTGTAAATAGATGACAAAAGAACTGGCAAGGGCCTAGAAATGAAATTTGGGTCAAAAGTTCAATGAAAAGCAAAGAAAACATGTGTTGAGTTTACAATGGGTGCTCCAATTTTAGAATAATAGCAAAAGATAACTAAGTCCTGGAAACCAACTGCTGCCCTGTAATGTATGTACCTAGTTTCTAAGAACATAGCTGTACAATGAATTTTAAATTCATGTGTCCATATACTGCAAATAGATATTTAGAACTATTTGATAGCTCTTGACATAGAACCTGAACATTAAAAAAAAATCACACTATCTTTATATGATACACCAGCATGTAGTTCTCCAGGTACCTTTATGCTATATCTCCTAACTCCAAGTTCTTCCCCTACCTGGAGATTCTAACTGGTAAAAAATTTTTAATATCTAGTCTGACTCAGACCTGAGCTAAATTCTCTCTGCCCATCTTAATGTATATTGTTATGTGCTCCGCCTTCTTTGATTTCTTTGCTTCAACTTTGGATATAGAAATCAAATCAAGACTACCATTTTTAAAATAAGGTATAGTTTCTCCTAGAGCTTCATTCACTATCCCTATTTCTTTCCTGACCAAAATAACATTTGCTGGCCATTGCTCCTTTATATGTGTTGTCTTCCTTTATTAGAATACAAGCTACTTGGCAGAAGGGACATTTCACTTTTGTATTTTGTGTACTAGTGCTTAATGCTTGGCACATAGTAAATACTTAACAAATTATTTTTCATTCATTCATTCAGTATTCTTGCCCTCTAAATCACTAAAGTTCCATTTAAGTTTCTTATCCCTCTCAAATTCTCTTTTTCTGCCTGTCTCTCTGTCTTTCTCATTTCTTAATATGGTAAAACAATTTATTTTAAAAAAAAATTAGGAACCAGGGAATAAGACTGGAGGATCTGAGTTGGGTATATTAGAATAATTCAGGAAATAAGGATATATCAAGAAATATATGGTGGAAAGGAAAAAAAGATAAAAAGATTTAGAGAGGGGGTGGTTTCCAAATAAAGCAAAGCTAGCTTGTAACTGAACAGACAAAAAAAGACATTCTTGACTTTCACTATAATATAATAGGACAGACAGTGATGTGTCAAAAACTAGAAGAAAAATGAGAATTTGAGAATACAAAAGTAAGGGGAGTTAGAAACAATCATGAAGACAACCTACACAGTGTAGGTAAAGTCCTGCCTACAAAAGCAGATTTTGAAGTATCCTTTGTATTCTTTCCAGGGAGGTGCTGCATATGACTATATATACAGAAACAAGAGCAGATCATTAAAATCCATTTAGAGAACATAATCTTATTTATGAAGTAATTCAATAGATGAGGCAAAAACAGATGTTAAATCAAACATTTAATCAAATATTTATTGAGTATCTACCATCCTAAGGCACTCTGTTCAGTGGCAGGAGATGGAGTGTGAAGGCAGTTAAGAAAAGTATCAACTCTGGTATCTGCCTTTATAGTGCTCTGAGTTTAACAAAGAAGGCAATAGAAAAAAAAAATGATTGAGGAAAACTAATACAAGGTAATATGTAAATGCTTAATTGTACAGATTAGATGGCAAGTACTAGAGGTCTTCAAATGAAAGAGATATTCATTGAAGTAAAAATATCCTTGTAACCAGGGCAAAATAGTTTTGATCTATGAGCTTAGAAGTTTAAATACATTATTCAAAGCCTAGTATAGGACTTTATAGGATGAGAGCCTAGAAAGCTAACTAAAGAGAACATAAAATGGATGAGCAAAGAAAAGATTTAAAAAAACAAATAAAAATTAAAAGTCTATTTTGTAGGAGAAATAGATTCTTTGTGATCAGATTGAAGTAGTAATTAGAGCAGGGTGGTTTAAGCTTTTCTCCAAGATACTAAAATTTAGAGGGCATCAATAGTTCTTGTAGTCCTTCTTCAGCCTAGAAACAATTGAGTATAAAATCTGGTTAGCAAAAAATAAGTCATTAAAGTAGGAAGCTATTAGATAAATATGCTATGGCAACTGGGATTAAAGGACTTGTCCAGGGTCATCTAGCTAGTAGTTGTTAAGTGTTATTCTCTTTTTTAAATTTCACTCTTTCCACTCCTCTCTACTCCTTGCCAATGGCAGAATCTCAAGCAAATTCCTCTCCACCTGTCCCACCTGGCTCTGCTTTTTCCAGACAGTAGTAGTCTCCCTAATAGCAACTCAGAGATATCCCAAAATCTCTGCCCACCAATTGATATTTGAGAATTTATCATTTCAGAGAAACTGCTGAGCAAATTTGCACAAAGGAAGGACTGACTTTATTGACATCCCTGACAGGGCAATTATGCCTTATATGTCAATGTATCCTCCTTAGTAGAGGTATGAAATGTGGTCTGCACAAGATCAGAAGGGAAGCAATAAATTGGGAAATCATTTTTACATTTAAGGGTTCTGTAAAAGCCTCATTTCTAAATTATATAGAGAATTGACTCAGGTTTATAAGAATTCAAGTCATTCTCCGATTGATAATGGTCAAAGGATATGAACAGACAATTTTCAGGTGAAGAAATTAAAACCATTTCTAATCATATGAGAACGTGCTCTAAAGGATTATTGATCAGAGAAATGCAAATTAAGACAGCTCTGAGATACTACTGCACACTTCTCAGATTGGCTAAGATGACAGGAAAAGACGATGACGAATGTTGGAGGGGATGTGGGAAAACTAGTACATTAATATGTTGTTGGTGGAACTGTGAACAGATCTAAGCATTCTGGAGAGCAATTTGGAACTATGTTCAAAAAGTTGTCAAACTGTGCATACCCTTTAGGAGTGTTTCCATTGGGCCTATATCCTAAAGAGATCTTAAAGGAAGGAAAGGCACCCACATGTACAAATATGTTTGTGGCAGCCCTCTTTGTAGTGGCTAGAAACTGGAAACTGAGTGGATGTCCATCAGTTGGAGAATGGCTGAATAAATTATGGTATATGAATGTTATGGAATATTATTGTTCTGTAAGAAATGATTAGCAGGATGCTTTTAGAGAGGCCAGGAGAGACTTACATGAACTGATGCTAAGTGAAATGATCAGAACCAGGAGATCATTGAACACAGCAACATCAATATTATACGATGATCAATTCTGATGAACATGACTCTTTCCAACAATGAGATGATTGATGCAATTCCATTGATCTTGTGATGAAGAAAGCCATCTACACCCAGAGAGGACTGTGGGAACTGAATGTGGATCACAACATAACATTCTCTTTTTGTTGTTATTCACTTGCATTTTGTTTTCTTATTCATTTTCTTTCTTTTTTTTTTTTTTGATCTGATTTTTCTTGTGCAGCGAGACAATTGTATAAATATGTTTGTATATATTGGATTTAACATGTCTAACTTAGATTGGATTGCTTGCCATCTAGAGGAAGGGGTGGGGGAAAGAGGAGAAAATCTGAAACATAAGCCTATGCAAGGTTCAATGTCAAATTATTATGTTTTGAAAATAAAAAGCTTTAAAATTTTTTTTTAAAAAATGAGAGAAATGTAGTCTGCAACACTCCTGAGTGTTATTTAAGCTAGATTAAAATGTAACTGGGAAATATTTAACAAAACAAATAAAAATACAATAAAATATAGATAACATTACATTTTAAGACTAAGGCAATATGTGGCCCACAGGGATCCTTTGTGTATGGTTTAGAGGGCCCCTTTCTATTTGACTTTGATATCGCTGCTCTCCAACATCTTGCACAATGCCTTGTACATAGCCAAGTATCCAATAAGTATTTGTTTTATTTGTTGAAGGATGATATAAGAGTTTTGGAGGCTTTGCATAGTGTCACCCAGAGATTCAGACTCAGAACCACTTTGTAAACCCATTGTTTTCTTTTTTTTTTTTTTTTTTTGTTATTGTTGGACAGAAAAGAAACTATTATCACATATAAAAGACATTTATTCTATGTCTCTTACTTTCAAGTAGTCCCACACTAGACTCCTTACAAAGAGTTGCATAGATTACTGACTCTGTTATCTTGGATTTTACAACACGGATACATGAAGACATTCAGGTAGCAAAATGAAACCATTAACTTGATAATTGAAAAGGCAGGCAAGTTAGAGAAAACTCCCAGAATATTCTGAGCAACATATTTAGACTCAAAGAGCATGCAGCAGAAAGACAGTTCCATTGATTACCACAAAAAAGAAAGGCATATATACCATTAAAGCTAGAAGCCTTCACATTTCATAGATAGGGTCATAGAGTTTCATGGATGAAGAGAGTTTGGGAAGCCAAAACTGAAAATGAAATGAGCCAAAACTAAAAATTATATATATGGGAAAATTAAGAAGGAACATCTAAAATAATTGGGATATTAGAAAGGTTTAAAAAAAATGAAAGGACTTCACAGGTACGTAGTAATTGGTGGTATGATTTGAGCACTCCAGAATGCCTTCCATCCTATTCCCCTAATGCCTTAGATTCCTTTAAGAGAGACAGAGCCTTTCTTGTTAAGTTTAGAAATCATGCTTAAGATGTGAATGTAAGAGATAGATAGACAGACAGACACACAGAGAGAACATTGACTTGAAGTCACTTCAGGTATAAATGACTGATCATAAAAATATTACTAGATTAGATTGTGATATTAGAGAAATGAATGAACAAATGGATTCTGGGATTTGGGGTGAGGCAATGGAGGGTAAAGGGAAGAATGCAGAAAGGATTATGGAAATACAAACTTAAATGACTTCAACATTTTGTGAAATGCTTCTTCATGAAACACTAATGGATGGTACATAAAAAAGGAAGAAACTTCAGAGAAATGTCCACTATACAGAAGATAAGTGCTAGTTACTTGAAAAATAAAAACAATGAAAAAAATAGACCTTGTCTTCAAGAGATATATACAAAATAATATTTTTAAGTACATAAGAGATAAACAAAGTTCTGTGTGAGGTGTGTGTGTGTGTGTATGTGTGTGTGTGTGTGTGTGTGTGTGTGTGTGTGTGTGTGTAATGAAAAGTACATTTTTTTCTCCTAAAATCAAGATCAGTAATTATATAAATTGCATACATTCCTTGATTCCACCACCTCAGTTCATTTTAACCTCGGCCCTACAAGTTCAAAGATAAAAGAAATTTTCATCCAAATTGAATTATTCTCTGCCAATGAATCTTACTAAATTAGATTCCAGATGTATGGTCTTATAAGAACAGGTTCCATATTCAAAGGTAAGGAGATGAATCAAGACAATACATAACAACATATACAAATTGAACCAATGTCAACATTCTCATAAATTATAAACAGTCTTGCCTATGCTCAGAATCGAGGTCCTTAAAAATAAGAGACCATGTGTGTGATGAAATCCAAATATTTTAAACCCTTTTATTTGAATTCTGATGACTGACAAACAAATTTTATGAATTTTATGTTGATTATTAGCTACTCTACCCTTTAGTTAAATAGAACTTCTGCTCTACTAGGACTTTTGGTCTATTAACTTAGTTTGAATTTCATCATGGAAAGTAGTTTTAATAAAGCATCTTATAGTTCAGACTCTAGTAATTTAAGCTGGCATCTATAAATGAATTTATACACACGGGCATGTACACATACACACATACACATGCACAGGCATGCAAACATACACTTAGAGAAAAAGTTTGGGATGTAGGAATATGTAGAATTAACTCTTTCAGTAACTTTTTCTTTGTGATCTTGAGCAAGTCACTTAGTTTTTCTGGGCCTTAGTTACTTTATTTGTAAAATAAGAAAATTTGACAATAAAGATCTATAAGATTCCTTCTAACTCTAAGCATATGACCTTTTGATTCTATGATCTCTGTGGCTCATATTTTTGACTTATTTGTAAAATGAAGGATTTGAACTGGTTGATTTCTAAGACATTCTTGACTCTCAATTCTACTGTTTTATTATAACTCAGTCAATTTGTTTATGAGTTGCTGAGGAGGTTATTCTTTGAGGAGGGGGAAGACTGTGACTGATTGATAGTGCTATTACTTTAAGGACCAGCTGGGCAAGTGCTTGGGACTGTATCATAATTCTGTGACTATTCTCCTCTCCTTGTTACTTGGTATTTCTGCCATCATGTGCTCACTTCAGCATGCTAAGCTCAGTGCCTTGTATTCATCTAGTACTTCCGGTATCAGATTTGGCCATGAATTATACATTTTAATAGCACAAGAGAGTCTATCTTGGAAGTGTCCTTAGAAGTATTATTGAATGGGGGAGCATTTACATTCCTTATATTTAGGATTTTTTAGAGGGTCAGCCAGCCTCAGACATATGACAACAGCCTTGTTATAAATTATTGTCTACACGGTTCTATTTGAGACCAAAAAAGGTTCCTATCAGTTAAAAACCATTTATTAAAGATCTGTTATGTACTTTTTTGCCAGACATTTTGCAAGTGCTGGGCATCAAAAAGCAAAACAGATGACCTGTAAGATCCCTTGAAACTTTGGATATATGATCCTTATTAAATTTCTTTGTAATTCCAAAAGATTAAATCAACTCATTAGTAATCAACAAACATTTATTCAGGAATTATTTTGCTCCAGGCACTGTGCAAGATGATTCAAAAACATATTAGTCCCGGGCCTCAGGGAGCTACATTCTAAAAGGAGAAACAGCATGTTTACAGATAAATAAATACAAAATATGTACAAAGTAAATTTTTTTTGGGGGGGGGGATCACTAGCAGGGATAGGGAGTATCAGAAAAAGTCTCTTGTAGGAGATTGTGCTTGAGCTGAGCTTTGAAGGGAGCTAGAGATTTTTCTAGGAGATGGATTAAAGATGGAATGAATTCCAAAAGGCATAGAGATAAGAAATGGAATATTGTCTATAGAGTAGAGCAAGCACGCTATTTTGACTAAAATACAGACTTTGTAGTGGAAAGTAAAATGTAATAAGTCTTGAAAAATAAACTGGAATATTACTTTGGTGGCTGTATGGAGCATAGATTAGAAAAGGAAAGATGAGGCACAGAAATCAGTTAGGAGATTTTTGTAAGGCCATCTTAGAGAATGGACAGTGATTATATAAATTCCAAAGGTGATGTGTTTCTATGTAGGGCACATTTAGAGCATTGTTTGATCAAGATAAGATAAATATGAATCCAAATAGTTATATCATTGGGCTATAAGAAGGCACTGAACATCTTGGGGTGAACTAGAGGCGAGTATTTCCCAGAAGGAGCAAGAATTTGACTTGGAGACATAGGAATATAGGGATACAAAGTTCACTGATATCACATTGTCACCCAGTGTCAGCCCTGGATATCAATATTCCTCAGGAACAATGTGAAGTCATGTCTCTTAATGAGCCCTTGAGAATGTATTAGCATTCTATCTTAAAGCAAACTTGTAGACCTGAGCAGGATTGACAGTTTTTATATTCAGGTGTCCACAAGTCAAAACAATTTTCCCAGCTGTAGAAACTAGCGAAGATTGGCATATTTTAGGTCATCTCACCCTGATTTCCATAAGGATCCTTGTATTGGAGTGGTGTTAAGATATTCCTAGAAGTGTTTGACATCCATTAGAACATCATCCTGAGGCTAAAAAAAGAAATAAAATTTCAACTCTTATATAAAGAATTCCCCTCACTGCCCAAAGGTGATAAATATGTCTTAATACTATTCCCATCTTCCTACAATAATAGTTGGACAAAAGTCAAAGAATGGAAATAGATTTGTCACTCTATCCCCCCTCTCCCCTTTATAGGACCAGAAGTCTAGCAACATGTGTCCCAAATGGAGAATGCTAATGCAAGCAGGAACTGGACAAAAGTAGCGATTTTGCCTTTCCCCTATACAGCTCAAGTTCCACTGCAACAGAAACAGCTCCACTAGAACATAATTGATATAGACTAGAAGGAAAACACATTCAAACCTACCCATTGTCTTATTTGCCAGTCAACAGCAAATTATGTTTCCATTTTCATTTAATAGAAGATTAAAAAAAAAAAAAGATGGTTACTGGTGTTTATAAAACATTTATAAAGTAAGGGTATGAATGTTAAATAATGATAACATTATTTATATGATATGCCATGTTATATGATAACATGGCATTTATGGAGCACTTTAGTGCTTGCAAAACATCAGATTGACATGATCTCATTTGAACTTCACAACAACCCTGTGAGACATGTACAAAAGATATCATTACCCCATTTTACAGATGAGAAAACTGGGGCTAAAAGGGATTTAAGTGACTTGATCAAAGGTTGAATAGTTAATGATTGCTGGAGAAGGGATCTAAATTGGGAGTTTTCTGGATCCAAGCCTAGCATTCTAGTCTCTATGCTTACTGCCTCTAGAAAAACTTTCCCCTGACTTTTGTGTAGTGCCTTAAGTTTTGTAAAGTGATTTACAATTTTTTCTATTAACAACAACAACCTGTAATAACCTACAACAATCCTGTAGGATAACTCTGAAGCAATTTTTATGTCCCTATCTCCATTTTATTGTTAAGGAAATCCAGACCAAGAGATATTAAGTAACTTGTCTGTATCAAAACAGCTAGTAAGTTTTTGAGGTGGGATATAAAATCTTGGTCTGATCTTTTATCCATTACACTGTTTCACCTTTCATTAGAGAATGCTGGGTGATACCAGTATTACTATCAAAAAAAAAAAAAAAAAAAAAAGAAAAGGAAGAAAGAAATTAAATTTTTTTCTAATCCTGCCCTGTGGCAAATTCATTTGAATTATATCAGTTACATAAATATTGCTTATCTATTCACTCAAGATTTGGAGTCATTTGTTGGTCAAGAGAAGACTGCATATTACTTTCAAAGAGGAAATAGTTATTCCAATTTAAACAAGCATTGTAAACAGTTTTTTTCCTGGTGTACTCATCACAGAATGATTATAATTCAAACTTATCAGGAGTAAAAACACACACATACAAACACACACACAAAGTTGGAAATGGGTTAGAGAAAGAAAAAATGCAGCAACGGCCTGTTTGTCAGCAGCATTAGACCTCTAACATTTTGGACTAGGAATTTCCTCTCTCACACTGGTTTGAGTCAAGACCCTATTGAACTTCAAATAGGCAACCAGCCAACCCAGCAATAAATGCTACACTGAAGCATCTCTTAGATCTAGGTCATAAATTCTGACTCTCAAAGTTAATTTCCTTCTAAGGCTAGGTCTATACAACCCAATTATCTAGATAATTTAGATTGTAAAATGTGCTTGAACTGTGTAATCTATGAATTGACAAGTAAGTGAACATTTATATGTAAGCTATTCAGGTCTTCATCTAGTCCATCAGGACATATATCTTGGATAGACACTGAAAATGGACTATGAACTGTGCTCAGAATCTAATTGGATAAGGAGAACATACTGGATTGCTTTTGGAAATTGTGCTGTGCTTTTAATGACCCCAGGATTCTCCCTGGATCAAAGACCCATCTTTTTAATAACATAATTTTTCTGGTGATACTGTCTGTTTGCTATGCATGGGCAATCACAGCCTCAGAAATATTAAAGTAGAAGGTTACCCAAAGGACAAAGAGTAAGTACATAGTGAATGTACGCAGGCTTCAATATATTGTCAACAGAGAACTGGCATCATAAAGAGTAATATCAGACTATGTATGTATGTCCAGCAAAAAAAAAAAAAGTTGTTTCACTCACATAAGGAGAGTAAGAGTCACCCAATAGATTGACCGTGTGCTCCATACACATTCAGGCAATTATCATGAATTTAAAGGGAGATCCTGAGCTTATTATGTGGGACTCCTTTGAAAGTTTTCTTAAGGGAGCAGAGACAGGGACTTGATGAAGTTGCACAGAATAGACAAGCATGAATGTATTGTGATATGCACTCTTGGAGGGAACACCCACATCGACAAGATCACATATTCATCTTAAGTAAATACACTAATGGAATAATGATTTGAATTCTACATGCTGGAATGTAGAACTGGCTCCAGGGAATCCAGCTTTTGACTAAATTCTCTCTCCCCTAGCAAAAAAGGAGGTAGATGTTTGACACTGGGTATCTCATGATAAAAAAAAAAAAAAAAAAAAAAAAAAAAATCATGATTATTTTACTTAAAAGTAGAAACATTATAGAAAGTCTTTAAGAGAAATCACAACTCTTGTGTTGCTCTATGAAAATAAGATAATTGTGAATCAGTTGTAGAAAAGTTATTTCAAAGTTTTGAATTTGAACTCTTCTGTCAAAAACTCCCAGGCTCTGGGATTTTGATTCTCTAGCACTGCTGACTTTGGTACGAATGTTTATTCATTCATTTTTTCAGATCTCTAGTCGTTTGTTTATTTTGGCCAACCTCTTGCAGCCAGAGACTTCCTACACCCTGCCATCTGGCACCCTCTCTGGTTTCATTCCCACAGGCTAGTCATGAGGAGAAATCTCAGAGGAAGTTGATCTGCTCCAAGACCCAGAGTTGGCCTCCTGAGTTCTTGTGCCCAGCAAAGACAGTCTTTAAGTGGACTCTTTATTAGAGATAACTTTTCAGATTCATTACAAACACAGCATGAACTCTGATCTTTGTGATGAGCTTAAATTTTCAGAAATGAAATCATTTAATTAGTGCTTTCTTCTTTTCTAGGTTACTACCAAACATCTTCTGTCATCCATCAAACTTATAGACCTTTCTCAGGAAATTCAGGGTTGGTACAGTTTCATCTGTTTTAGGTTACAATTTACTTAGTTTTCCAGAATATATATTTTTTAAAATAGTTAAAGGAGATTTAAATGAATCATTGTGTTATCTAGGTCCCAAACAAATAATTGACCTTCAGCCAGACTTGCCCTATTCATTGTTCCTTGAATGTATTTTGTGAATTATCACCCTTCTGCCTTTATATGCACCTATGATGTCTTCTACCTCTCAGATTATTTGGAGTTGCTTATCTAACCTTTAATTCCTTGTACTTTTAAAATTCATTTCACCTCTTTTTTTGAAATTTTCCCTTACTACCCCAATCCACAATGATTTTTCTTTCCTTGAACTACAAAGAATAATTATTTGCTTTTTATTTTATTTTACCTTAAATTGTTGATTATTATAGGTTCATAGATTTAGAGCTAGAAGGAAACTTGAGATCACCCAGTCATTTTAGAAATGAAAAGATTGAGACCCTGAGAGAAGCGATTTATCTAAAGCCAAATACTTAATAAACAACTAAATTGAGATTTAAACCGCAATATACTGATTTTAAACCTAAAGCTCTTCCTACTGTGTCTTTTCATATCTGTATGATTTTGTCTCTACATTTAGATTCTAAGCTCTTTGAAAACAGAGGCTATATATATAATTTTCATTCCCCATTCTGATCAATGCCATAAGTATTGTAGATACTCTATACATTCTCATCATTTCTTTACCTCTGATTCTGCCTCTCTCTTTGTCTCTGCCCATCTGTCTCTTTGACTGTCTCTCTGTCTCTGTCTCCATTTCAGCCTCTCTCTCTGTCTCTATCTCTGCCTGTTTTTGTGTCTGTCTCTTTGACTCTCTTTCTATCTCTGTATGCCATTACTAATTGAACCTCCAGATTTTCTTCTTGAACTGTTGGTTTTCCCTTCCTAATATGGTAGCCTAGAGTCTATGAATTCCTAGTGAGCATAGTCTTACAGGTATACCTGTGAGCTTAAAAAATGCCTCATCAATCCTTCAACAATTATGATTTTTATAGTTTGTACTATCACAAGAATTATGCATCTAATAGCAGGGAGCACCAGGACCATGAAATGCTGCCACCTGTAATAATATAGTTACAACTCTTTAAATGGATGGGGGAAGTGTCTTATTCTCCAACTTCAAAATGTGGCAGAGTGCCATCAAATTAAGTAAAGAGAATTGCTCATGGTTGCCAACATTCTGTAATACCTGCTTTGCATCTCTGCTCTTCTATTTTTTGTTACTTTAAATGGGGACAGATTTAGCCTATGTTGTCCACATTGACGTCTGTTTGATGCCTTTAATCTTATGCTCTGTATATCCTGTTGCTCTGGATCCAGGCCATGATTTATCAACCCGAAAAATTGTTCATCATGGCCCATAATGTTTTTCAGAGCCTCAGAATAACAGTTCTTGCAATCCCAAGAATCATAAGTTTTAAGTCTGGAAAAGACCTTCTAGAGGCAATTTAGTCCAATCCCCTCATATCATAGCAAAATCATATAACTAGTAAATAATGAAGCCAAGTTTGGAACCTGGATCCTATGATTTCAAATCTCACATACTATATCCCCTCCGGGACTGGGAACTGAAGAAAAGGAAAAAAGACAAAAGTAGGAGCTGCAGGATATAGGGAGAAAAGGAATGGGGTCAGTATTTTCAAATTTCTAGATTTTAAGAGGGACTTAGTAATTTAGTAAACTAGAAAAAAAGCAACAATAAATTTCAAACACTGTCAGTTTTTATCTGTGACTTTCTGTACTGCTAATGTGTATCCAGTGTCCCTTCTGGCAAACTCTCTAGTCCCATTCCTGACTCTGCTTGGGTGGAACAAGGCCAAAGGTAAAGTGCCAGTACTGGAGGGTGTAAAGTGATTGGACTGGACTAGATGAGTCCTAAGCTTCTTAAAACCATGTTTATCACCCTACAAGACAGGATATCCCAGAACTTTAAGTACAGTATTAAGTGCTTTAAAATGAACCAAGACTTTTGTGATACTCAGTTAATTGATTCAGGTTCTTTCTTGTCCACATCCACATTTCAGAAGAAGACTGGCATGGTAAAAAATGTGATGGACTTGCTATTAGGAAACTTGTCCACTCAGATAATTACTCATTGTTTGTTCATTGGAAAGTCATAGTATTTTAGATTTAACTTCCTCATCTATAAAATTAGTACAATAATAACTATATATCTATCTCACAGAGTTGTTATGAGGACTATGCTTTGTAAAGCTGATAGTACTGTGTAAATGCGAGTTACTGATTAGTACTATTTGGATAATTAAATTTTAATACAAATGTTTTATTGAAAATGTTACTGGATGAGAAGACCCAGGTAGAATCCTTAGTAGGCTCTACAGTCAGTCACTCATTGACTCTTTACTTTTTCATCATTTTTGGAATGATGGTAATAATAATTGTTCAGTCTCCCTCATAGATCTGTTCTAAGAAAAACTGCTATAGAAATGAATAAGAACTAGATACTTATGAATTATACTGATAATGATAGTTGCTTTTTGTTGTAGTAGATAGCAATAACCAATTCATAAATGGCTCAGAAGAAGGCCGGCATTTCCCATTTTTTCACCTGTTAATGAATTCTTTGAATTCATTATTGATTGACTTTAAATATTAATTTTAAAAATTTAAGTTTCCAATTCCCTCTCTCCCTCCAACTCTTTTATTACTCATTGAAAAGGTAACATGATGTCAATTATATGTATTCATTTAATTTCCATAAGATGTAGTTGCCTACCCTTATTAATTGATTCTAAAACAAACTTGGCATTGGAAGAAACAATATTATAGAAGGATCCAGCTCCACAAGAATAATGTTATTTATGTTACAAATGGGCAATCAACTGGCAATTAGCATTATGGTGCTTTTAAAAAATAATATATTGGGTGTTCATTTGAAATTACATTGGTTGGAGAAAAAGTCATTTGGTTATATTTGCATACACCAAATCTTAAACCTTCCAAAGAAAGAGGAAATATGAGTCTAGTCTTCAGATTGTTTATAATTCATTCAGTCAATATGTATTTATAATTTATTAAGAGCCAGTTATGGGTCAGACACTATGCCAGGTGTTGAGGATACAAAGGGAAAAGACAGTGAATGTTTGCTCTTAGAAGTTTACAGTGTAATAGGGAAATCAACATACAAATAATTATGTTACAAAATAAATTGTATATGCCATAAATCAGAAATTATCAACACAGAGAAGACATGAGAATTAAGATGGATTGGGAAAGACTTCTTATGGAAGGTGGGATTTTAAGCTAAGACCTGAAGGAAACCAGGGGTGTTCAGAAGAAGAGATGAACAGGAAAAACATTCCAAGCATGGAGGAAAGCCAGTGAAAAATACCCAGAATTGGGAGATGGAGTTTCTTGTTTGAGGAAAGGTTTAGCTAAGGAGATAAAACTAATATCCCCAAATCACTCAGGACAACTAGGTGTCACTAACATATGCAGTAAAAATGACACTGGATTTACAGTTAGAGGACCTGGACCCAGCTCTAAATATGTGATCCAATTAACTTCTATGAGAGTCAGTTAATGAAGAGATTGGTCTCTAAGGACTAGAGTTTCTGAAGTACTTAGAGGAGTTAGAATATCAGCCACATCTAGCATTGCCTTGATTTCAAGTGCTTCCAGGACATAATTTGGGCAAATATAACCTCCCTGAGGGCATGAACTATTTCTTTTTCCTTAGTATTCTTGGCATGTAGGATTGAATTTTTCACATAAAAGACAATTAAAAGTGTTTTTTACCTTGAATTTCTAAAATAGTAGTAGGATATGTATCCTTTAAGTTCTACAGGTGGCAGGAATGAAGCTACTGGGACAGTTGTAAAAGAAAAAAAAACCAAGATATTAAATTATGATAACTAGCCATACCTACACTCCCCAAATGCAAGGTAAATTCCATTCATCTTCCTGGGATTTATTTAGACAAGGGGAGGGAGATGATGAGCATAGAATGTGCAGAAGTGGTACCTTATTTACAGCTAGCTTCTTAGACCTTTAAGTCCCTAATGGGGAAAAAAGCCCAACATGATGTGTTGAGAAAAAAGGCTTGCAGGCTAAGTGAAGAGGAGGTAGCAACATGATTTTTTCAATTCCTCAGGACTCAAAGTAGGATCCCCTACAGTCCCATGTAGGCTAGATCAAGGATCTATTGAATCAGGAAACCATAAAATTTGGATGTCATAATTTTGGGATGAAAAGGAATAGCCTTTATCCACAGGGACCCATTTCTAGTGGAAAATATCTAAAGTGTCTTCTTCCTGAGGAAAGAATGATATTTTTCATTCTTGGAGACCATGAATTTTCTGGCTGGAAGAGGGAGCTCTGTTTACTTCAAGTATCCACTTAGTAGTTCGATTATTTACTGTCTTGGACAAATGTAACTGTGATCTTGAGT